>NC_139345.1:77498217-77603217 GCF_055883805.1 Amblyomma maculatum
TTTACTGGTGGTTTATAGAATTGCAATTACGCATGCTTAGGAAACACGTGAACTATGTAAACGCTGAGCTGATTTGGTGTGAAAAAATATATATACTCGGAAATTACAGGCAAGAGCTGAATATACACAAATCTTTCTTAGACCGGCAGAAGCAGTACGCAAATTTAGGTTCTCGGTAATCACAAAACATTATGTGTGATTTGACTGCCTTGTAAACTACCAGACTTCTTTTGGTTCTTTGGAAAGTTTTAGGAAAATCGATACCAAAGAAACATGCTGATCACTAAGATCGACTTAAATTGTTTTGACCTTGAGGTTCATTAATAAAAATCAACGTTCGTACAAGCGGTCTCAACGCGAATTAGGTAGCCTGCAAAAACAATTTCTAGCACGCACTAAAATCCCGTAAGGGTCGAAAGAACGGGTTATGTGGTAGACCATATTTGCAAAAAAAAAAAAAAAAGAAATAACAGTGCACGTTTAATACGTGGACTGTGTAGTCCTATCTTTCGCTGTCCACGTATTGAGGGGGAGGTGTTTTTTCCCAAATAAATATTAGGAGCCCTCAAGAGCCGTAGGGCGAAATCTTTTCAGGCTAGTTCTGCTGCAGTATTTATTTGAAATAGGTCCCTTGTTGCCATAGAGACGGCAGGAAAGCTGCACAAGGAGAATTAGGACGCGCTTCTCACTGGCCCGGCGTGGCATAGTTGATTAGCTGCTCGGTTGGTGCTCGGAGGGGTAGAAGTTCGATTGCCACCGGATGACGAGTTTTTTCTTGGAGGTTAAATTAAATTCTAGTTGATTTACTGGACTGGCTTTGGGTTAGATTACGGACTCTTTTTCTGGTTTTGGCTTCTGTACTGGGTCGTCAGCTAATTGATTGTATTGTGGACTGTTTGGTTATGGACGAGATTCTTGTCTGGCTTGTTATGTGCATTGTGTTGAATTGGCTTTAGATCTGTCTCGTAGGAGGCAAGCCATTGATGAGCTACCAAAGCTTCCGCCTTAAGATTAACTTACTCTTCGGATTGCATAATTCGCTTAATAGGCCAACCCAATATCTGATTATGAAATGAGGTCTTTCTATCTGTGACGCACGGGGCGTGTGCCAGATGTCTACTAATCCAGGTAATTAATAAATTTACTCACGCCGCTATCCTAACATATATTTGCATGCAGGCAGAACTTAACGTAAATATAAGCCAATGGGTAATCTTGAGGATGGAATAAATTTTTGGAAGAGTGGCAAGGCAATAAAAACCAAACAGCGATTTTCCAAGCTGCACATGTATATTTATTTATTTATACATTTATTTATTTATTGGTATTTTTTATTAATTTTCTTAAACACTGTCGACGTTAGACACGTCGAAAAAACATGGTTACGCAACATTCGCAGAAACAGGGCCATACCAATCAGTTTTCTGGCCGTACGCAATAATCTTAAGCTAATACATGAGGCCTTTTGACAAGACTTCACCATAAGCGTCAGTGCTTCTGCTGTGGAGACACGTTCTTCGAAATGGAAACGCACCAACTGTGGACATCGAACGTCTTTAAGTTGATACGAACGTCTTTAAGTTGATACGAACTTAAGAACAGCCTCCAGTGCAGCTCTTTTCAACCAGACAGCCTCAAGGAAATGCGAAAGATCACAAGGTTTCATTCAGAAAAGGAGGCAATATATAATATTTTGTTTCTTTTCAACTTACTACAACACATTACCATTCGTTCTTGAAGACAAAAAAATTTATGACTGAGTAGGAAACAAACACAAAAGTACGTTTTTCATTCCTGTGGCGAAACCTTTAGTGCAAGATTTAGGTCCAAGGCGCTTTCCAATCGGTGATTGTTGACATTACTATCGCTGCATTCGCAGTCGCTCACGATTTCTATAGAAAAGTCACTAACATAATACATTTTATGCTCCAAAAGGCGACAAGCCCCACGTCGTGATCCTCCGCATTTAAAAGAAAAATATTTCACGATCTTCAAGTCAGAGTACTTTTGAACAGCAGTCCTTTATATTCAATTACTACTAAGGGAAACGTTTTAATCAATGTATCTAGTGTTAACGTTTATACAAGGCGCAATGATATCAAGAAGAAAGAAAATGTTTCTAATCTAAACAAAAATAACGTGCATAAAATAAAAATCTTAGAACAAATGCTGCGTTGTTTTCTATAAAGCTTGAAGATAAACTAAGCATGTTGAGCAGCGAGCGGCATTCTCTTTTTGTTTTCTTCAGAAAACAAGAAAACGAACTTTAAAGAAGCTTTCACTTCGTTCTATATTTTCGATAGCACTTCCCCTGATGTATTGCAATGTGCATGTCTTATTCATAAAGCCCGGCTCACAAAGAATTCGACAACTTTTGAACAAACCGTTTCTGATGTACACCCCTCATAGTAGCGGCGGTTGGCGTTCCTGACAGAACAAAATTATTCCAGGCAATCAGCAAATGGAGGCAAGAGATGTTGGAAAGGCGTTTTCCTTCTCGCCTGCAAGTCCGCTGTCAGGTATACTGCTTACTGCTAGACTTACTGCTGGGGCTGCACACATATTTCAATTTTACGTATATCGGGCATTCTTTTCAGATTCGGCCAACGTGTCGAACAGGGCTTTCAATAAACACGAATTTAATAAACACGAATTGAAGAGGTTGTATGGTTGTGAACCGTTTGCGGTTTTATTTTGAGCATCACTAAGGGAGGTATAATGTTGGTTTCCTGACTGATCTAACTATAACTGCACAAACTATAGTGCAGTGTCTTGGAGCCATTTGCAGGGCAGCCTTGTTTCACAACGATATTTGCGTTTTAGGGAATAATTACGTATCGATGAATTTTCCTCAAATTTTTTGTTGTTGTTAGATTTGTTTCTATATCCACTATTCTATTAGCATTCTATATGGCAGTAAAAATAGACGTTTGCTGGATTGTTCTGGTTCGCCCAGTTTACCTGTCCTTTCGGGGCTTGCTATGTGCGGTCATTACACATGCCTTTTTTTTTGCTGACGTGCGCTTATATCTCACTGCACACGGTCGCCTCTCCGCTTCGCTTCCATAGAAACGGAGAGGCGCCCGTGTGCTGTACGTTATCAGCGCACGTTAAAGATCCCCAGGTGGTCGAAATTACTCCGTACCATCCAGTACGGCTCCTCTTTTTCTATTTCCACTTTCGCTCCCACCTTCCTCCCTCCCCTTGCGGCGTCATACCCTTAAATGACGAGCTTAATTGTCCCCAATATTGTAGCACCTTGCAATAATAGGGCATGACAGGGGAATAATGTCGCAAGCAATAAAGGCTTCCGCCGTTTCTTTCGCAATTCAACTAGGGTAACCAGAGCTAAACCACAGTCACCTTTTATTTACATTATGAACCAAACTTTCATTATCTCAAGCCGTCCACTAATGGCAATCTTCTTTGTATCTTGTTTCAGTTATTTATTCCTCCCTTCTCTTGTGGCACGCGTCAAGTGTTCCCCTAGAAGGGACAGATATTGGAATTACCCTGAGAACGGTGTTAGTGTGCGGGCTCCCTAAACTATAGAATATTGCCGTGAAGGATACAAATTAATTTTTCGACAGCCGCCGACATATTGGCCTATCACGGCGATTGCAACGCACCAACCAATTCTGTACCCTTTGTTTCCTCGTGCTGATTGTCACGAGACGCAGCCTTATCATTCCTTTTGTCGTGCAAGTTGTACCGAGAAGTACTCAGACGATTCTAGCCATTTTGGTGTGTTGCTACAATGCTCCAGATTATGCTAGTCACAGTTCGCGGCTTTATGTATATGTTTCCTTGCCGCCTTTAAATTGAGAGTCGACAGGTGCTACGGGCATTCTTAGATCTACGACCACCGTGCATCTTTGTTGCTACCGCCGCCGTGCGATTGCTCAATTCTTTTGCAGGCGCAAATCAGCCCAATAAAAAGTTTATTCCAGTGAGGTTCAAGCCTCCTCATTGTCACCAATGACATTGTCACCCCTACGTGACAATATTCTAGGCACTAACGTCTCCACTCCTTTTCACTGCAGTTAGCGCGCGGCGTAAGAAGGTTTATGGAATTTATGGCTTCAGATGACAACGGTACGAATCCCTAGCATAGGCTTCGCCTCAACGAGTAATTTCGTGCTCCGCAATGCCCTGAATCCTTTGATACCCCTCCGAATCTTCTGCGTCAAATAGGAGGTCCACGGAGTACTATAATAATAGTGGTGCTAAGTTGACCTGCCTCTATAGCTCACAAGTCGGAGTATATATATATCGGCACCGGTCTTGGTGTCGTCCAGCTGGGCCAACAGGGGATTCAACAGTATACTTAGTTCCCATAAAATACATGGAAGCGAAACGTTTCAAGACAGTCGTTTTTTATTGCGCAGTGTGCATATGATGCCCTTTAGTACAGAGCAGTCGCGGTCATCCTAGAATAGATGAAAGCCTGAAATGTCATTTCAAAGGGGAGATATGCTTAATATACCACAAAACGCATGAGGGTGCGAGTTTAAAGTGGGACCTATACACATGCATGCAAAATGTAATATTTTCTCGTTTCGCAGCTGGGGTACCAATGAATGCGGTCTGTCAGCAATATTTGGCCAGTGTATTTACGAAGAGTTTGGCAGAGTATGCTACTTCATTTCGAAGCAATCTGTACTTAAAATTTGTCTATAAGTCTGTTGTGAAGCCGGACATACCGCCAAGATGCATGCTATTAGCCGAGGGCCTCTCGGAATCACACAATCTTCTCATGTGGTCCAACGTGCTGCCACGGAGGGTAAATTCCTTTTCAAATAATCCCCAAATTTGGCGCATTCAAGAATGATTGAACGTTCTTGAAGAAACAACTAAGACGGGCTAGATAAGTTTGCGGAGAGTGAGACCGTTATCCAGAATTCCCTAGAAACCTTGTGAACACAGCATGGTTCTTTGCAAACTCGCCTCGGTGAAATGGAGGATAGATCGCGACGCAATAACCTGATTTAGAGCTATTCAAGTCTTGGTAGCAAGCAAAAAAAATTGCAAAGGAAGCACTAACAGGCATTTTCGATAATTTCTCCGACTTATCGTTACAACGCTCATCGCCTCGGCCAGTATTGTCCTTCCAAATGTCGCCCTATCATAGTAAAGTTTGGTAATAGTAACGCATAAAGGATGAGCATCCTCCTCACTCAGCAAACTAAAACACAAACGTTGTTTCGAAAGAATTCTCAGCCACCACGCGTACCACCATAACTAAGCTATTTGAATTCGCGAAAAACCTGCCAGATGCAGAGAGTTTTCAGTTCGGCTACAATAAAATAATAGTGAACGAAAAACAGTACACATACAATGCTTCCACTGATGGCATTATAAAGATAGGGATGCCACGGAAAACAGATACCTGCCTCGATGGAGCATCTTCAAACGACCAAGGTTTAAGAGCGGGAAAGGACGAAAGTTGGGAGAGCGGGAGGGGAAGTGGTACACGCCTATCTAGCATACAAGTTCTGTTTTATAGCATGCTTAGCATCCTTAACAAACGTAACGAATTAATAATCGCCGTTGACAGTGTTAACGCGGACATTATTGTACTAACAGAGACCTAGATTCGGCAACAAATGAACGACCTGGAACTTTTAACCAGAACCTGCGCGTTTTCTTTCGATAGTCGTGACCTCACAGCCAGACAGGGAGGAGGTGTTCCGTTAGCCTATGAAACAACCTTGCAATCACAGTGCGTTCATGTTTCCTCTGCCTCGGAAATAATTTGGGATAGCATCGTTTTCAGTAACCAGCATTTGTTACAGTCCCCCTATCCGAGTCTGCTGACTACACAAATGAACCACACGATGCAATTAACCTAGTCACAACTCCTTACCTTTCATCGCCCATGTTTCTTCCCGGCGATTTTATTATTCCAATTATTAAATGGGATGGGACAATGACCCTATTAACTATAATCAACTCATTAAAGAACCTACTAGAACAACAGACACTGTTTCTAATACGCTTGGTCTTGTCCTACAATGGAAACTTGTTTTGCGTCCATAATTAGTTATCTGCTATGCATTAGACTTGATGGCTCTTGTTGGAGTTTCGCAACGTCAGGGACTAGACGGAGGTGTTGTTCGTTGGAGTGCAACATTTTGCAGAGGAGATGAGATGGATGGGCAGGCTTCTTGGCCCAAATACACAACTGAATTTATTTATACTATATTATACAATATTTAAACAACGAAAGGTGTGGTCGCTAACATGTTGGACAATTTAGCACGCCAGACCAAAGTGCACTCGCAACCACATCCTGTCCTGCCTGACCGATGACTTAACATGTGTCGGGATACAACTGTTACTCGGAGCGCGAAACTCTCTTTCCATCTCTCCTCAGCATTTTGGGGACTCTTTAAGTGACCAATAGGCAGTGCATTTATAGGAGCCTATCAGTGAGTTAACCCTAAATATGAAATTTCCAATGGCCCACTGCTGCTCCACTCACGAGCACAGCGTGCATTCCAATCTCCCAACAGCAATAAAATGATAAGAACAGAATTAAACGCCGCAGCCACCAGCGGGGCTTACTGTAAGATTACACAGCGCCTGCGTTCAGCTAGCCTTCGCCAAGAGGTGCCAAAAAAGCAATTAGGCGTCCCATTTAGCCAGGTCAGCTCGCACGCCCGTGTTACGCCCGTACCCTTTCCCATGCTACACTCTCCGACCGTCGGCGGCTTCTACAGAAGGACCAAAACCGTAGCGTGCGGACAATGCGCGGGGAGCGCGCCACATAGAGCCCGCCGCATAGTGCGCGCCTCCTTCCAAGTTCCTTCCTGCCAGGACGGTTTTACTTCACAGAACAGCGCCTTCTGCAAGCAACATTTGCTCCAAAATTTTGGGACGGCCGGAGAATTGGGGTAGGGGCAACTCGAGGAGCCGTTTAGAAAAAAGAAAAGATCTAAAGACGCCGACCAAAACAACCTCTGGATTTGCCGAGGTACATGAACCACGTCCCGATGGCCTGAAAGCCTAACTCCATTCCTCAACGATCACTCTCTCATAACCTTCGAAATTAATATTTCTCGGCCGATAAATGTAAAAAAAAAAAACGAAAACAATTTATAATTACAATAAGGCCGACTTTGGCGCCAAAAACAGTGAGGTCTGCGCATATCTGGACTCCTTGGAAGACTTCAGCAGTCGCAGCATTCAGTCTAATTGGGACTTGTTTGTGACCAAAGTTAAATGATTAACAGATAGGCACACACCAAACCCCAAGATCGCCTTCAACAGCAACTCTCCTTGGTAAACACAAACATCAACCGGCTGTCTAACAAGAAAAGGCGTTTGCACAAACTCGAGAAATTTCTTTATGACTGATGTTTACAAAACATCGTCGCGTGAACAAATAACAGCGTTAGAATTAGAAAGGAACGCATCTTTACAAGGTAGCCTTCCATCGATAATATCCACTCACCTACGAAAGTTTTGGCGCACTATTAACCCCAGTGATAGTAATGTTATCGGGGCTTCATCGCAATGGAATCACGAGAAGCCGAGTCGATGGAGCAGGAGCAGCCAGAAGGATGAGGCAAAGATGAAAGTCTTATTCAACCTTTTACATCATGGGATATTTACAAGTTGAATGAAGAAAAATGCTTTCACCGTTAAAACAGGGAAGGTTATCCCTACTACCCTCGCTGGGGAAACTAAGTTCAATATGTACAGTCCAAGCAGTTAGGCATAAGTGATGAGTTGAGGTGCCGCCCATTGCCGAGGGTGGGGCTTGAACCTCCTCGCACATCTTTCGGTGGCAAGGGCCAGCTTCTTCTATGTCGTTGACGATCTTGTGCTGGCGAGACAGATTCATCGCCAAAGCGAAACAGCCCTAGAAGTCGTCGGTTGGCGAAGGTTATTTCCCCAGCTGTGCTTCCCAGAAGGTCACCAGCCTGCCTTGTGAAGTCGGCGAGTGGGGTCGGTGCTGCTCGTTAACAACGCCTCCGATTCTTTCGAAAAAAAGGAAATGTACCTTGTTTTACCAAGATACTTTGTTGGGCGAGTTGGTACTTATTCATTATTGATATAAACAGCGCGAACACGAAAACAAGGGACAAGAAACAAGAAAGCCACAGTACATGCGCTGGCTCACAACTAAGCCTAAGCCGTTTACTCCAAGGCCCAGAAAAACAAACATGAAGAAAACATGAAGAAAACGAAACAGTCACGTGAAAAACCCCTGGGTCCACCTGCTGCATAAAAATTACTTTAAAAAATCACTTAAAAAAGACACCTCTTTGCTTGAAAGAGCAAGAGACGGCTTGCTGACACACTTATTGTCCGTTGAAATAAAATACGCTTCCACTATCTCTCTCGTTATCTTCTGTTTGTGGCGATATAAAATCTTAACACTGTCAAACTTAGGAGTGCACTTCTTCTTCTCCTTCTTCATTATTTCACATGACTGGCAATGGGATACTAGAAACGTTTTGTCCTTTCCAATTTCCAAGTTGTTACAGTGTTCCTGTAGTCTCTTATTTATACACCGTCCGGTTTGGCCTATATAACTGGCTCCACAAGAGAGTGGAAGCCTATACACAACACCTGTCTTGCATCCAACATAGGGGTTTCTATGTTTCACCCCACATTCTTGCTTCTTGTCTTCTCTTTCCCTTTGAACAGCCGGGCAGATCCTCTTCATCTTGAGCGGGGCGGTCAGTGCGACGTCCACATTATACCTCTTGCCTACATTTTTGAGGCCATGCGAAATCCTGTGCACATACGGTACCACGGCAACCTTCCTCTTCCTCTCACCCATGCTGGGCAGGGATTTCAGTCTGTGCGTTCTTTTAAGGTTCTTCAGTACCCGGCAACTGGCCTCAATAATAACTGACTCGCGATAACCGGCCTTTGCAATTCTCTTCACTTGTCTTTCAAAACTCTTGCCCATGCCGTGGTAACAAGATTTCGTCAACGCACTTAACAAGCAAGTGTTTATCATCCCATTCTTCACTAATTTGGAATGTCCTGAATTGGAGCCTAGCAACGGCTTCATCGATCTAGGGTTGTATTCCCAACAAACATGATCATCACCGAATTGAATCAAAATATCTAAATACTGTAACTGATCGTCCACTGGTTTCTCAACAGTAAATTCCAGGCCGGATCCACACTCAGTAAAAACATCCATAATGTCCTTCATTCTTTGATTGAATCCCTCATGGTCTGTTAATACTATAAAGTCGTCCACATACCTGAAGGTGGAATAATGCAAGCCCTCCAAGTTATCCTTCAGGTGTCTGTCCACGTACATTAAGAAGATGTCACTCAAGACCGGTGCAACACTCGATCCAATGCATACTCCAGCCTTCTGCGTATATAGCTTGTTCTTCCATCCTATGAAGGTGGATTCCAGGTAGAACCTCAAAAGTTCAAGGAAACTTTCAACACTAACACCTGAGGCGTCAATGAAGTCACATTCATTATTGTCTTCTGTACTGCACATTTGTACTCGCTTAAGGAGGCAGTTATGGGGAAGGCTATAATATAAATCCTTGACATCTATGCTGAAGTCGACACAATTTCTTGGGTTGTGTTCTTTGACGAACACGACAAGGGCTTCAGAGTTAGGTAGCCTTAGAGGGTCTGATAAAGTCAACGAGGAAAGGTGCTTCTGCAAATACTTGGACACCAGGTGCTGCCACGTGCTCTTCTCAGATACGATGGCTCTGAACGGAACATCTGGTTTATGGGTTTATGGACGGTGTATAAATAAGAGACTACAGGAACACTGTAACAACTTGGAAATTGGAAAGGACAAAACGTTTCTAGTATCCCATTGCCAGTCATGTGAAATAATGAAGAAGGAGAAGAAGAAGTGCACTCCTAAGTTTGACAGTGTTAAGATTTTATATCGCCACAAACAGAAGATAACGAGAGAGATAGTGGAAGCGTATTTTATTTCAACGGACAATAAGTGTGTCAGCAAGCCGTCTCTTGCTCTTTCAAGCAAAGAGGTGTCTTTTTTAAGTGATTTTTTAAAGTAATTTTTATGCAGCAGGTGAACCCAGGGGTTTTTCACGTGACTGTTTCGTTTTCTTCATGTTTTCTTCATGTTTGTTTTTCTGCACCTTGTTGTCTCGCCCCCATAGGCGCCAAGTGGGATTAAGGCCTAGAAAGGCGTCTCGTCTCCATCCTGAAGGGAATTAGGTGAGGGGGGGGGGGGGGGGGGGGAATGGTTGGTCTCGACAAAAAGAGAACTCGGATGGAAGTCGCTCACTAGCGCCCGCTAGGTAAATGTCCGTTTTAAACTGCTAGAGAATCTGCGTTAACCTCAGCTGGAGCCCCGGTCATAACAGCGACACTATAACTTTTGTTTACGATAATGGTACCAGCATCCCCGCTTGAACTAGAGACATGTATTTAAAACGGTGGTTTCTCTTCCAATTTTTTTATCACCGCAAATCTCCCTCTTCCATGAACCGAATCTTTCTGTTATATGCTCCTGTATATAGTCACAATAGACCTTTACGGGGTTCAGAAATTTATTAAGTCGCTAAATTATCTGCTGTATACGGGTTGCGGTCTAAGCAACGCCCAGTTTTTAAAATATACACGTGCCTATTCCTCCAGTAGACTAAGAAACATTTTGCAGCAGTCACTTAACCAGAGGTCGCTACTTGCCACATTGAAAGGTCGGGAAGGCTATTCCGCTCCACAAACAAGGTAAAAAACACTATCTACTAAATTACCAGCCAATATCGCTCCCCAGCAATTTTTATAAACTTCTTGAATACATTCTGTTCTCCCCTAGCTAATTTTTTATGAACAAACTCTTTCGTCTCGCCACCTCAAAATGATTTCCGAAAAATGATACTCATGTGAAACCCAACTTGCATATTTAAATAACAGTTGCATGCCGTTCTTAATCTTAACTTACTAGCTGGCTGCCTGTTCATAGATTTCGCTAATGCGCTTGATTAAGATTGTCATAGCTTACTACTATACATATTACAGAAGCCTTACCTGGACTCAAAGATTCTAACTTGGCTTGAAGTTTTTCTAACAAACCGCCAACAGTTCGTTTCGATAAATGACCTCCCCTCGGATCCAAGTATGTTTCACTCCGGTGTTCCTCAATGATCCGTACTTGATCCGCTTCTTTTCCATGTTTACTTTAACGCTCTCCCTTCCAACACTTCAGCAAACATTAACCTATTCCCCGCCGACTGCGTAATATTTACAAAAATAAAATGTCATGACGATGTACTAACTCTTCAAGCTGACATCGATTTCATCTCCGCATGGTGCAAATCATGGCTAATGAACCTCAGCGCTAACGAGTGAAAATTCATGCGCGTGTGTAGTGTAAATAACAATTTACACTCTTATCACAATAATATTATGCTATTAGAGTCGGTGCTGCTGTGTAATACCTCGGTGTTCACATCATTAACAACCATATCATATCTGGACTGTTCATGTCTCATGTGTGGTTAACAACGCCAGAACAACAATCAGATACCTTCGTAGTAGCTTTCTAAAAGTGCTTCCATTTCTGCAACCTTTGCTGTACAAATAACTAATATTGTCTAAATTCTAATAGGCTGCATCAGCACTGTATGCTTAATAACCAGCAGAACGTAACGCACTTCCTGGAAATGGTTCACTACATTTCTTTGCAGATTATTCACTCCAATTAAAACAGAACTGCAGGCATATCCAGCATGAAATACAGCCACGGTTTGCGGTCCTTCGTATCTCGTCGCAGAAATATTCGTCTCCGCTTTTGCCATAAAATGTTTCATCATTCTCACCTGCCAGAAGAATTTCACCGCAACAGTACGTATCTGCACGCATGGATCATGCGCACAAAGTTGGAGCACCTTTCTGCGGAACAAAAACCTACTTTCCTCCATTTTTGCCCTGTATATCTCCCCTCCCCCTACATCGCCGTACTATTTTACTACGCTCCCCGCCGCTGCCGCCGCCAACTCCACAGCCTCTCTGAGGCGAGCAAACAGTGCGCCGCTCGGCCGCCGCCGATTCGACAGCTCATTGCGCGCGTTGTGCAAGCACAGGAGCTACAGATGCGACGTGTGTGACGTAGGCGTTGCAGCGCCGCCGACTCCACAGGCTCGCCACGGTTGCCAGCAGTGCCGGTTTGTCAGTCGTAAAAGCGATACCTAAAACCATTGCAGTCTTAGCTACCTCAAAAATATCTGGGGTAATCGCTATGTAGTCTTAGCTAAATAGGCGATAAACAGACGATAAAGAAACTGCGATAATAAAGAGGTTTACCGAGTGCAACCGTGCGTACAAGCTTTCGCGACAAACTATGCTTAACCGTAGCTAAACCACAGCACTTTTTTCATTCTCTTTTTGATAGAGAAACGATTCTATTATTATCTTCGATTCGTTCGAGAAGAAGAAGAAACGAGGATTCGTAAAGCTCTAACTAATGTAGATTTCATTGGCAAAGCACTTCTGATTAGTCAATAATTATGCAAGTGTATTGTGTAGGTTCTGAATCATCTAATAAAAGCTTCGAGCCTAAAGGTCCGGCTCCATGGACATTTCCCAGTCGCAAGTGCGCTCTCTGAACGTTCGAAAAAAAAAAAATAAAAGTGTAGGGGAAAGCCTTGAGGTCCTGTTGTTGCAAACGGACGCCGCTTCCGAAGCGCGAGTGCAGGCGTAAATATTTGTCATCTGCGCAGCGCTCGTATCTGGGCTCACGTCTAGTCTGGTGCATGCGTAGACCGGTTCCAGGGTACGTTTGTGCGAGCAAGCGCGTATAGTGCGTAAGCTTAGGAAGCTTCCATGGAGTAGGGCCTTGACAAACAAGTTTTCTGGCTTCCAACTCTACGTAATTGTTGCAGTAAAAAAAAAAAAGATTAGGTTGCAAAGAACAGTTCAGTTCAGTGCGAGTGAATATGACGCGATAGAGAAGCAAGATCAACCGCTATGTGGTGGGGAGGCTATCATCTAACAAGAGCTAGCATTTCGATTAAGTTTACGCAGTTTAAACTGAGTTGTGGGCGTTGATGGAAAGGCCTTCATCAGTTCGCAATTGTGCAATAGCTTCACGCGTGGACAAAAGCCAATGTACCAGGGTGAAACAAAGACTGGAAGTTCGTTTCGCAAAATCTTGAAAAACGGACAGCTCGTTTCGCCATACTTATTGTGCTCATTATCCAAGCTTTTTCATATCAAGAGAGCTAGCAAATTTTCTAAACGTTTTTAACAGTACGCCATTCAAATCTTCGATAATTGCCCCCTAAGAGGCCGCCTACGCCGCTTTAGCGATCGATTCATCCTGGATGGCAAGAAAATGAGACTATTATCGCAAATTATCTTCTATATGTATGCGGTGGGCGAGGTGGACCCCGTTAGCTGTCCGTAAGCCATGGAGCGGGATTGAAATATTCCCTGTGTTATTAAATGGACCACTCGAAGTTTCCTTTATATCAGGAAAGTGCAGATATCATCCATATTTTTCAGATGGCACTTTCCGAAAAAGTTTTCGCAATATACTGGAAACGTATCATACATGCCAGAGAAGTTTATTAGCTCTTTCAGTTTCAATAAGCCATATAGACTGATTCCACCAAGCGATTTGCGCATGCCCGCGCATTCCAGACGTGCTCAACCACCATATTAGCTGTAGTCACCGGCCAACCAAGCATTGCTGCTGCCGCTGCACAGAAGTCGTCGAAGGAGAAGGCTTTTGCCGCGCTACCATTTTGTGAAACGTTTTACATTGCCCACTGAAGTAAATGAACCTTGTCATGATGCTGCTTATTTGTGTTCGCGAAGTAATAACAATTATTTCATGACGAAAACAGCGGTGCCCGGGCACTATAGCAAGCGCGAAGGGAAATTTTCAACGCGAATGGGACAAATGTCCAAACATTGTCAATATTACGGTACTCTAAGAGTACGTCACGTGAGGAGTGTTGTTATTTACGCGAACATTTCAAATGCATGCCTCCGTTATTTCAGTTTGGGATGTAATAAAAAATGTACTGTTTAAAAGAGTTACTATCAGCGTTCTGCAAATTTATCTGAATCGCTTTGAAAACTCGGACACCTCAACGGACACTGCAACGTTTTCTATAAAACCGCGCACAAAACTAGGCCGTTTTTCACTCCTTTGATGCCTGGATCGGTCGTGCATGGTGAAAAACCAGAACCGTCTGCGAGCGGATAAAGACGCAGACACCTTTTCGGCAAAGGGCATTGGCGGCGTCATCTTCCGTTGCTGGAACAAGGCGCCACGATTGAAAGCCGCCGACTCTAGCGCTGCCATGCACGAGACCAACCAGGTGACGCCACCACTGCCCTTCGCCATTATGTCTGTTCTGGTCTATCTCGCTTAGAAACCAGACGAATCTGGCTTCTCATCGTGCACAGCCAAACCAGGTATGAACCATTGTGATAGTTACTAGGCAGAAAGGATCAACAAGGCCTAAGCTTTGTGCGCGATTTCACCGCTGACGATCCCCCGTTTGAGGCGGCAGGTTTTTCAAACGGTGCAAACAAAGTTGCAGAACACAATTTCGGTCATGCATCTCCTTCGAATGAGCATTCATGCTAACGCTCGCGTTTCTACCCGTCTGTGCGTCTTGTATATTATTAATAATAATTGGTTCACAGGAAGGTAAACCCGCAGCATCTGTCACACTTGTATTCGTGAACACCTGAACCGCGCCGTAAGGAAGGCAGGAGGGTGGGAGTGAAAATGAAAAGAGAGAAAGAAGAGCCATAGTGGAGGGCTACGGAGTTATTTCGACCACCTGGGGGTCTTTAACGTGCGCTGACATCGCACAGCACTCGGACGCCTCTTCGTTTCGCCTCCATCGAAATGCAGCCGCCGTGGTCGGGTACCCCGGCAAGTTGTCTTGGGAGATTTTAAAAACACATTGCACGAAGCCTCTGCGTCTGCCGCCCTCCCTGAGAATTTTCTCTACCTCTTTTCTAACAGCTCAGAGCAGCTTCTGAAGGATCAGTGCAAGTGATTCGTCGCCGATGGTGCATTTATGGCCCTCACGTGATCCAGAGCGCCCAGTTGGGGAGGGAGCTCTATCTTGCGTCTGTGAGAGCAGATCGGTGCGGCACACAGAATGATCAAGGTAACTTGAGGGGCGAGACGGCAAGGGAAATGCAAAGCTCGGTGGCTGGCCTGAGCGAGCCCTGTTTGGACGTGGCTGAGGGAGAGGCGTGCGCTGCTAGCCGCGATGCAGACGCGCCGCACTACGCCCATGCGGAGGCCACACTAGCTCTGATTTCAGCCGGCTGGTGAGATTTGGCTGCAGTTGAACGAACTATCGTTCGCGATCAGCAGTAAGACTGCTCTATTAGCAATTTGGTGAAGAGCGTCAAACATGTGGCGAAGAAAAATAGAGACGAGCTTCATGTGCAACCTGCCCTTTTGTACCACCGCTACACGGATAAGCAGGGTCGCAGTATTAGCCACATTTGATTCCTCGAAAGCACCGCGGTCAGTTACTCTATGTCGCGCACAGGGATGCGTGGGCAGGACGTTCTGTCTTAAAAAGACCAAGGTTAGAATTGTTGAGAAGACTTATTGGCCGTATTGTTGGAAAAATGGCGAACAATTGGTATGCCCTTTCGACATCTGCAATAAATGGAAGGCCTCGATGACATTGGCGCCAGTCATAACACATCTTTTTTGACGACTGGTAATTGATATCCTAGGTCGTCTTCTAGCGTCTCTAAATGATTGTCAGTTTGTTCTGATAGCTCTTTGTGTCGGCGCCAAGTTCCCTGATGTTCTCCCCTGATCGTGGATGCTCTCCTCTCCATATTCGCACGCATCGAATTTCTTTCTGTGTTTCAGTGCGACAACGGCAACGTGTTCATCAGCTGCCTAACTTCTGTAGGAGATACGCATTCGCAGTGCCTGCCAGCCACATTTCACTCCGAACGCTGCCGAAGACGCCGACATGTGCTTATGTCGATTAGCTGCTATAAATGAGCTCAGCTTCCCGCAATAAACGCTCTGTTGTGGCATATCTTTACTGTAGCATGATTTCAGAAGTGGACCGCCTGCTGGCTTTTGCTTTTCAAGCAGTGCCTTAAAGAAGAATCAAGAAAACACCGCTGGCCATCAAGAAAAATGGAGCTATTCAAGTCGCCCGACCAATTTCTTCTGTCTGGAAACATAGCAAAGAAGTGGGCGCTGCTTAGACAAAATTTTGAGCTCTTCCTGAACGCTACAGCTTCGACCAAGGAACCAAACACAGAAGTAGCTAAGATGGCTCTGCTGCGTACTGTTGCTAAGGGGGAGGCCCTCGAGGTATTTAATAAATTCACTGTTTCGGAGGAAGAGAGCAAAGACGACTCTGCAACAGTCGTAAAGAAGTTTGCACGTACTGTCAAGAGGAGCCAAATGAAATGAAAGGGGAAAATGAAATGAAAATGAAAAATGAATGACGCAAGATGAAAATGAAAATGAAAACCTAGGGCCAAATAAAAAGCCAAGTGGATACGGTGAAACAGCGCCCACGATTCCGTTGCTGCAGATTCAATCGGACGCACGAGCGCAGCAAGTGTCCAGCAATTGGGAAGACATGGTTTGCGTGCAAAAGGGCCAATCATTTCGCGGCCTGCTGCCAGAAAGTGTCTGGAGTCAGTGCGGTAGCTCAGGACGGGGACAGCTTCAATACCTCCAATGTCCTGGTCTTCAATTTCGAGAGGACAGCTGATTGGATGGTGGCACCCGAAAGTGGCGAACAAGAATGTTGTTTTCAAAGTGGACACTGGGTCTGAGGTAAACTTGCTGCCTTATTTGGTCTTTCGTAAATGCAAAGCAGAGACATCCCTGCAAACAAGCAGCTCCATTATTCGGTCGTACAGTGGGTACGCGAATAAGCACTTTCTAGTGGCAACCCTACCAGTGGTCGTGAAGGACAAGTCTAAGACTCATCTCCTTCGTCGTAAGGAAGAGCAGCCAGGCAATACTTGGACTACAGGGAACTGAGTGGCTAGATCTGGTAGTTCGTTCAGTCGAAGCCGTGGAGGACGTGCGTTCTGACAAAATATTGTGAGAATTTGCGCAGCTTTTTCAAGGTATCGCCTATGTAGTCCATCCATACTGTATGGGCCTGCGGGAAGGTTCGATTTCAGTGACACAGCCGGCGCGAAGGTTTTATTTAACGTTGCGAGAACAACTGCGAAATCAGGTGCAATGCATAGAAAAGGCTGACATAATTCAAAAGGGTTAACAAGCCAACAGAGTGGGTGAGTCTGCTGGTCCTTGTCAGGAAGAAAAATGGCAAACGGATGTTCTTCATAGATTCTAGAAATATTAACCAGTACCTGAAGCAGGAACACTATCAGTTGCCGAAGCGGGATGATATTGAGGCAGAGGTTGCTGTCGATAAATACCTCTCCCGCCTTGATGCAAAATCAGTGTTTCATCAGATTCTATTGGATGAAGCCACGTCAGCGATTTACGCATTTCCTACACCTTTCCGGCGGTATCGCTTCCTGAGACTGCCGTTTGGGATTGCTTCAGCACTGGAGTTGTTGCCAAAAACATTGACGTAGATATTGGACTGAGCTCCAGGGGTTAGCGTGTACGTCGATGATTTTCTGGTATGGGGTGCAACACGGGAGGAACACGATGAACGCCTTCGTGGAGTACTGATACTAGCAAAGCAGGCTGGCCTGACGGTCAAAGCAAACAATTCTGTTTTTTTTTTTTGTTTGCGCAAAAACCCAGAATTCTTAGGCACCAACTAGCCTGCAAAAGCGTACTCGCAATGCAAACAAATGTAAGTTCGCGTGCACAGAGGTTGAATTCTTGGGTGACATCATCAGGAAAGACGGGATAAAGCCTAATCCCACGTTCAGCGCATCATTTTCTGAAATCACACACCCGTCATATAAAACGGCGGTTCCGCGAATGCTGGGGGTGGCCAATTACTTTGGAAAGTATATTACGCATCTTGCTGACAAGACCACGTTGTTGCGAGGTCTTATCAAAAAGGACAATATTTCAGTGGAAAGAGATTTATGCCCCTGAGTACGACCCTCTTGGTAGCGTTTTAAGCAGCACGCCTGTGCTGGCAATTTTTGATCTGGCTCAAAAACGAAGGTCAGCTCAGACACCTTAAAAAATGGTCTACGAGCTGGGCTTTTGCAGCGTCACGGGAATAGCTGTCGACCGGTCGCCTATGTGTCGAGTGTCATGACTGAAACAACAAATGTACTCGCAAATAGAAAAATAATTAATGGGAATTACATGTGGGTGCGAAAAATTTCAGCACCCTGTTTATAGAAGCAAATCGTTATTGAAACAGGCCCCCGTACACACCTAGCGATTTCAGCGAAGGAATCGGCGATATGCCGCGAAGGCTTCAACGTTTCTCTTTACGCTTGCTGAAGTACGATATTTCCCTTCAATTTGCATCAGGAAAAGAGTTCCTGCTGGCTGACATGCTGTCGCGGTCGTTTCCAAAGAAATCAACGGACATCGCCGACTTGCCAGATGACGTAGAGGTGCATGAAGTTAGTGTCTTTACAGATCGGGTGTGCAGCAAAACAATGAAAAATAATGAATATGCTTATTGAGGCCACTATAAGGAATCCTGATCTGCTTTCTGTTATACGTTAGGTAACAGATAGCGGTGACCTGGTTGGCAGCATGAAGCCATTCGCTGCAGAGTTGTCTCTCGTTGAAGGAATTGTATTAAAGGGAACCAAGGTAGTCAGTTCGAAGTCCATGAGGGCGCAAATGCTGCAACGTCTACGTGAGGGTCATTTGGGCTTGACTAAAAGGGAAGGAAAAATATTTGTTTCAAATTCGTGTACAAACTTGAGACGGAGGGCAAAAGGCATACAAGCCTGATGAGGCCCATCCCCCTTGGTGCACCTGGCGCAGTAACACAGCGTAACATGTGCAACAGTAATAGAACATGTGAAGTGAGAACACACGAATATCAAAGGCAAATCACCATAGGCACATCAACTTATAATAATGAAAGTTTAAAAGACACTTTCAAGATTTATTAGACAAGTTTTCACCGGTGTAAGTTTATGAGGGTTCTGTAAAAGAATGTCTGCTAGTTTTTTTCCTGAATAAGCGCTCATTTTTATGTTTTTGGAGGATATCTTTTATTTCTTTGCTAGAATTAAGAAGAGCGGTTATCTGGTACAGCGTAGCTTGAGAGCCTTAATTTGTTCTTATTCTGGGTGGCCTGACAAAAAATTTCTTAGTTGGTAGTACTGGCGTTGGAAGTGTGGAAGTGTCCCTCTGTAAAACAAGTGATGAGCACGACTGGAAAGCCGCAGTGTAATTAGTTTATAAATATTTAATATATTAAGGCTACCCCAATGTGGAACTGTGGTCTCTAAATATGGAATGCCAGTGATGATTCTAATTGTTTTTTTTGTAACAGAAAGAGTGATTCCAAATTTGTGTCAGGTGTGCTACCCCAAACCAGAAGGCAGTAATGAAGTTCCGATTGTACAAGCGCCAAGTAAAGTTGTTTTTTTAACCAGATTGAAAGAATATACCTAAATTTATTGATGACATCAATGGAGCATGTGAATGTCAACCGCACAGAGTTTATGTGATCACTCCACAACAAATTTTCATTAAATATGACTCCGAGAAAACACACAGATTCTGCACGTTGGATGACATTATTTCGAAAGATAATACTTTGTTACATGTCTAAGACTGTTTTTGGGTTTAAAGGTCACAAACTTTGTTTTGTTTACATTTAATTCTAATCTATTAACGGTTAACCAAACAGAGAGCTCATCCAGCCAAAGATTGCATTTGTTAACCATAGCTTCAATATGTTCCCCACTGAAAAACACGTTTGTTTTGTCCGCATATATTATTATTTAAGGAGTGTTGGGTATGTACACAATGCCATTTATATGTATCAGGAAGAGGAGTGGTCCAATAATGGATCATTGCGGCACGTCAGTACGTATTAGGCCGTATTGTGAAGGAGCACCATTGAGTAAAGCTAGAACCCGGACTCAGCTTCGGTATTGAGCGGATGTTAAAATTTTGCGCTGTCAGCAAGAAGTACGCGTACCAACAACAACAAGAGACGTCCCTGATGCGGCCAACACTCCATTACCCTTGGTACAGAGTCAATGTCGGTATCTTCCAGCAAGGCGGTAGTTCATAGCTGTGCGTGTACGATGCCCTCTGCAACTTCTCAGAAGTTGAACAACTTAGCGACATCAAAGCTCGCACTGTCAGTGACAAGCTGATTGCAATTTTAGCTCGCTAATGTATTCCAGTGGAAGTTTTTAGCGACAACGGTCCCAAAGTCTCATGTTATGAATTTGCTGTTTTTGCATCCAGGTCCGAGTTCAACCACGTTACTTCAAGCCATGGATTCTCACAATATAATGCACTTGCAGAAAAAGGCATCCAAATAGTACACATAATCCTGAAAAAAAATGCAGGAGACAAAGCAGGACTTCTGGCTGGAACTGCCTTCCTACCGTTCGACTCCATTGGAGGAGGGTCATTCACATGGCGAGCTCCTGCAAAGAAGACTGCGCACACTAATTCCTTGCTTCAGTCGACAGCCACTGAAAACTGTTTTCAATCGCAAGCCCCTGGATGCTGGTGCAAATCTCTACCATGCCTCAAGAAAGCAGACGTGGTTAGGATTCGCGACAAGCATTATACTCGGAAATCGCGAGTACTGGGGCCAGTTCCACCGCGGTCATACCGGGTGCTTGTCGAAGATAACAAGCTACTCTGCTGCAACAGAAGATCCCTAAATGTGGCGCTGGAACCCTTCGACCGTAGGATACGAGTCTGACAGTGACAACGAGCCCATCGAAGAGCAGGTGCCCAGCCCATGACTTATAGAGCCGGAGGCGCCAACGACAAACAGTCACTCAACGCAAAAACTGAGGCGATACTTCAGAAACAGGCTCCAGTGAAACTGGCTTCATTACGAGCGGAACTTCAACCAAATAAATCGCTGACGTTTCAAAGAACTGGCAAGCAGAGAAAGATGTAGGAGATACGCATCCGTAGTGCCTGCCAGCCATATTCCGCACCAACCGCTGCCGATGACGCCGACACGCTCCTGTATCGATTAGCCACTATAAAAGAGCCCAGCTTCCATCAATAAACGGTCATTCTGTTCTGACATGTCTTGACTGTAACAACTTCTACTTTTTTAGATAAATGTGAAATCGAAGTAATGCACATTTCTATCCATCACCCGCAATCTAACTTAGTGCAGCGAATGAACTTAGTGCATGCTTAAACGAATATTGAGTGCCCTTTGCTTTGAGCGCAAATGTGTGTAGGAGGTCTACATTCCGGCTGTTATATTCGCCTTGAGGTTTGCTCCCTACGAGAGCACAGATTTTAGCTCCGTAGAGCTTGTGTACAGCCGAAGCTTAAAGTGTCTCTGAAATGCTATTTCCGGTAAAACTCTAACGCAAGAAATGCATAGAGGACGTCTTTGTGAGTATTCGACGAAACTGAAAACTTTGCGTGGAACCAATAATTTGCATATAACTTTTTTAAAGTGACCTGGCGATAGCTCGCAAACGATTGAGGTGACACATCTAGCGCGCAAGCCTCCCCCCCCCCCCCCCAGAAATCAGAGTTTGTGCATCTCCGCCCCTCTCCAATGTGCACTACACAAATCTCGCTATCGCTTGCGAGCGGTACCATTCACGAATCAAAAGAAATCACAGTACCCGGTTTCTTCATCCATCACCAAATACGCCCTGACACAACACTAGCCAAGCTCCGCCAGCTGGCGTACCAGGTGGGCCGTATGGTCCGCCGGGTGTCTAACAAACGCGGGGGAGGGGGGGGGGGGGTACAGTAAGGATGCCTTGCGGCTGGCAAACGCCTTCCTAACCAGTCGAATCCTGTATTCGATTCCTTACCTCCACTTGCGGGAGCACGAGGAGAATACCTTCGAGATGATCCTCCAAAAAATCATGAAACGTGCCCTCGACCTCGGCTTATGGCCCTAGGGTGGTGAAAACTTTCAGGGAGCTTCGGGAAGCACATTTGATGAACCAATATACCCGCCTAATACAGACAGTGTCGGGTCGCCGCCTTCTTGCCCGGCTAAACATTCAACATAAACAGTTCACAGAGGAGAAGCTCCACATCAGAACTCTGGAGACGCGCCCTCAGAGTGCGGCCTCTCCCTGTCAACATGTCACGAGAAGACCATAATGGGCGGCGTATGGCGCGGTCGGAAGCCTTGGGCCGCCACTATGGCAAAAAATCAGGGTTGTTCTAAGTGGATGCCTCGGGCCCCCATCCGGGGGGCTGGTATACAGCCGCCGTCTTTCACAACGGGAACACAGTCGATGGCCTTACATTCAAGGCCAAATCTATAACACACTCTGAAGAGGTAGCCATTGCACTCGCCACCTCAGACAAAAATTCTAAATATATCATCACCGACTTACGAGGGGCTTGTCGGAACGTCGCGCAAGGGTTGACCACCCCGTTAGCCTGTAGAATATATCAAAATTTCAGTGTGGACACGGACCCCGCGTGCCGATATCTCGTCTGGGCTCCTAGCCACCAGGGTCTTGCAGGAAACAAGGCAGCTGAAGCAGCCGCCCGCGCGCTTTCTCTCCGGGCAGTTTCCTCGGGACTCCAATCGGCTGAGGACATTGATTCCAATCCGGCTATACACATTCAAAGATATTGTAATTTTTTTTATGAAAACTCGCCTCGCAAATACCCAAACCCCTAAAAAGGGTTAGGAAAAGAGAACGAGACGCTGCTCCTGCGCCTCTTCACTAAAGCGATGCTGTGCCCGGCAGTAATTCAACATCTCGACTCCCAATTCACTGGCCAGTGCCAGTACTGTGGGGAGGTGGCTGACACCTACCACATGGTATGGGTCTGCCAACGAAACCCTTCCCTTCCCCCCATCCCTAACCCTTCCTGGGAGTACTGCGAGGCGACCCTGCTCGGCTGCTGCGACCTACAGGCCCAAAGGGCCATAACGCGGCTTTCGCGGGCGGCGGCAACCGCCAAAGGGTTCCCTGACTAGAGTTCCACCCAGTATTGTAAGGCCGAGGTCCTTAATGCTCCGCGTCAAACAAACCCCCAAAATGTACCATAAATGTATTCACACCACCACCAACACCACCCCCTACCGTCAATGTGGCTGCTGGGCTGACCGCTCATTGGACGTTCCATAGTTATGTGGGTGAGACGGGGCGTGGGGGTGGTACGCCGTTGGGACTTGTTTTCTTTTTTTCTTACGTGCCGGCGTTGGTTGAGTTGAGGGGTGAGAAGAGGCGCATTATTTTCTGTCGCTCATACGTACAGTGCTAAAAAATTTTGCGCTGCAGAAAGGATTGGTGGGATACCTATTACTCATACGCATTTTATAATTTTAGGCAGTAGCGTTTCATGGGCCCTTTAAGAACTCCGCTGCGCTTGCTGTGCTTGCTGCGAGAGTCTTGGGAGGTGGCGATGAAGAGCCAAATTGCAGTCTCATACGACCTCAACATACTTCAGAGTCTCGGAAAAACAGACATTGGGGAAGGCCACATGAAGGCGGCGCCTACCTTTTCAAAGGAATATTATGAGAAATCAGCACAAAAACGCACCTTTGAAGTATACAGCTAGGTTATACTGCTTCGACCATCGAAGAAAACCAACCTCGAGGTTCACTGGGAGAAACCCGCCAGAGCTGGATCAAAGCTCCAATACTTACTACGAAGTGTAGTTAGAGAAACGGTTTACCAAGAGTTTCCACAGCAACTACCGTACATTCAGCGTCATGCGATTTTAGACATGACTCAAAGGCTTCTCAAGAGGAAGAGCAAGAAATCCTGACGGCGGCCGACGGGAAAGAATTGGTTTTGAGGTATTTTTACAACCGCTTACATTGGACGTGCGCCTAAGTGCCGCACAGAAGGCAGGTCTGAAGAAGATAGTTACAGAGTTCCAAAAGGTGTTTTCAAACCATATCGGGAAGACCACGGTCATAGCGCACGGCTTCGAAGAACCGATATGTAATAAACCGTATGGTTGTAGGGAACGATGTGATCCAGGTATTCTATTCCGTGCATTGATCGTACGAGGGGAAAAACTGTATTTAAATGTATCACTTCCGGCAAAGTAGGGGCTAAAATTTAGTTCATGGTAATTCCTTGTGAATGTGCAATGCGCTGGATTAATATAACTGGTAGACGACAGCCGATAATGACTATGCACGATACAGTAAAAACATTTCAAGGATTCAGCTTGTCGGCGACTTGATAATGTTGTTAGCTACAGTAAAGGAATGGCCGAAGTAGGTGAAAAATTCCGGTGATACTAGTGACAAATGAAACGAACAGCTTTTTTTGAACACTTTCGATCTCGTAGATATCAGTTAGGTCATGAGAATTCCATATAACGCAAGCATAATCAATTATGGGAAGGAATAACTATTTGTACATCAATAACTTTACGTCGCATGGAGCTTGAGCTAAGCTACGTCTCAGGTAACCTAATTTCTTAAGGGCTTTACCGCAAATTAATTCTATATGTTTTGAACAAGATAAGTTGGTAGTGAAAATAATACCCAGATACTTATATTAAGAGACGCTTTCCACTAATATGCTGTTAATTGAATGGGCAAAAACGGAGGGCAATGAACTGTTATAAAATGTCATCAATAAATACTTACGAAAATTGATACGCATTTGCCATTTTTCGCAGCATTCGGAAAATGGATAAAGGGATTCGTTAAGACGGTAATAATCCTGAAAGGAATGCACGCTGCTTTATAGGACGCAATAATCGGCATACATGCGGATTTTAGATTTGTCGTTATTCGGAAGGTCGTAATTATAAAGCAAGAAAAGTAAGGGGCCTAAAGGCCCGTTCACACTTGCGACTCGCAGTGGTCGCGCGACCGTTTTGGTCGAAAAGCGAGAGTCGCAAATGCTCGCATCGGTCGAAAAGCAACTGCCGCGGGCCGTTCGGGCCGTTCGGTTTGCGACTGCTGGTCGCAAACTGTTAAACCAGTCAGCGGCTCAGCTGATGTGAACGATCAAGGTAGACACGATGTGGAAAGTAACCCGCAAGTCGCATTCGCAAATGTGAACATCGGTTGCTCTCTGGTCGTGAGTCCTTCGCAAGTCGCCAGTGTGAATAGACCTTAAGACGGATCTTTGTGTCACACCAGAAGAGACTGGGACGACACTGGATTCACCAGAATTGTATGCTACATACTGAGAGCGGCCAGAAAGAAAGTTCGATATCCAGTTAACTAAGATTGAATTTTTTAATACAAGCTTTAGTTTCTACAGGAGATTTGAATGGATTACGGTGTCAAAAGCTTTAGAAATCTCATTAATATAGCATCAATTTGGTTACCAGAATCCAGGCTAGAAGAAATCTCATGCACAAATTTATATAACTGTGTTGACGGCTAAAATGCCGTCGAACTCCATGCTGAACGTCAGATAAGATGTTATTTGTTTCTAGAAACTCTGTATTATACTTGTAAATAATATGTTCTAACATTTTGCACCATGATGGCGTTAGCGAAATGGGCCTGTAATTGCAAAGAAGATGTTTGTCACCAAATTTGAATAAAGGAAGGACTTTCGCCAGCTTCCAAGAGGCAGGAACAGCACTGGATTTGAGAGATTTACTGAATATAATATGTAAGTAGCGAGCTGTTCATGCAGAATACCGGACTAGAAACACATCTGGAATGTCATCAGGACAAGCAGACGTCTTAACATCTAAGCCTAGTATAAGATTCAGGACACCTTCTATAGAAACGTTGATATTAGCGATTGGAGAGGAAGTGCTAACAAACGATGGTAAAATCTGATTATCATTCGTAAAAACTGACTGAAAAGAAGCGTTAAAGGCGTTAGAAATTTTGTTACGGCACTGAAATACTTAATTATTGTTCAGGAATATATTTTATAGAGCAGTCTTGGGCAAAACTGCAGACCAAAACTTTCTTGAATTTGAGGATAAAATATTGTTTAGCTCAACACGAAAAAAGAAGTCTTTCGCACGCTTTGTTGCGGCATTAAGTTCTAGTTTTGATTTACTAAAGGGAATTAAACTTTCTAGATTGTTTAACAATTTTTTACATCTAAGTCTTCTCACACGACGGGACAAGTGTAAAATATCACGATTTATGCGAAGCAATGAATATTTCTTTTTTGTTTTAAGGGGGACAAACGATCGATACATGTTTTAACGATTTTTACAAAGGAATTGAAAATTAGAATAATTATTTAATGAGATGATATAACTGATTATTAAGAGTATTGAGAATAATAATGAGAAGAATTATTTTTTTTCACTTGACCGAACGTTAAAAAAGAAGATGGTAGGAAGGTTATTCAGAAAAAGCATTCTTAAATCTGGTCATTCATTTTGGAATAGAAACAGACATTATCACCGTTGTCTTCACGTATGCAATATGTTCCCTGCGAGCACAAACTGTTTCTGGCTATCGATTACTTTTTAAGCTGTACCCTTGACAGTTAATTGTCTTGTGTGCCAAAAACCAGAAACCATTAAACATGCATTTATTGAACACTGGGACGTGATCTTTTTCTGGTACATTTTACAGCGAACACTTAAAAAGGCGCTACCAATTATCCCTTCAGGAATGACACACCGTATAATATATTCTTGCTCCTGGGCCTCCAGAGTTTTTGGAGGACAAGAATGGCAGTGAGACATGGCGGCATCGTTGTTCGTTCTGCCCGTGAAAATTTTATTAAGAGTGTGAACTTAAGGTGCATGGTGTATCGCGCACAAGCGGGGTAGCCGCAATGTATGACTGTTCTTTAAGAATTAGTAGATTGGAAAAAAAAGTTAACTGTGCCAAGTCTGCCTGTACTGGCGTGTTTTAGCAGTGTCTGTATTGTTTGAATAGTTCTCCGAGAAGGCAATAAAGAAAAAAAGTAGCCTAATTGTTTGTGTGCTCAGCTGGGGGTCGGAGTGATAGGGACTCGATTTCCAGTGGAGACAGCATTTTTTTCCTCAAATGTTAGTTCGTGCGAAAATTTCCTGCCCACATTTCCCGCGAACCTTTCGTGTCCACACTTTAGCAGCCCATAAGCTTAGAAAAGCTTTCGCCTTAATATAATAAGCCGCTAGTGACTACATCGCAAGCGACTTCAAATATTTTGCGATCCCCGTAGTAGACAGGCATATGGCTCGGTATCGCACTTAATAATTTTGGTCTGTGGGATTTAACGTCCCAAAGCGACTCGAGATACAAATACAAAAATTTCACATACACAAATTTTTTATTATTGTAAACGACGCTGATAAGCTATGGCTAACGAATATTGTTATTATAAAAAGACGTGTTTATGTTAACATCTCAGCTGCTTGCGCAAGCCACGTGAATGAATACATATATTTTCTTCAATTCCTGCGCCTCTTCTGTGCGCAGTTCGCTAGTCATCTTGCAGGAGAAAGGCCTGAAGCCCGCTACCGCGAACATAAACTGGACAGCTCACCAGAAAGTGAGCCAAAGAGCTGCAAACACCGGGAGCTTCGCAGTGTGAATTGTTTTTCCTAGCCACGAAAAAAAAAATAACGCTAAAAATGGCCAGTAGCCCTTCTGCTACATCGCCGGCATGTAATAAATCTTTTCCTCTCTCCTGCACAGTGTTCATAACGTTTTTATGCGACAACAAATAAATAAGCAAAATAAATTCCGGAGGCAGAACGTGGAGCCACAGGCGCCAAAACTGGGTGCAAAGCTCGTAAAGACCCGTAGAGCTTGGCAACGGTACTGAGAGCACGAACGCACATTACGCTATTTTTCCGTTCTCTTAGCGTCAAGTGTGGCTCATGGCTGCCGAGCGGAAAAACAGAAAGAAAATAGCATGCAAATAGTTGCATACACACTGCTGCTAGGTTTGTGTTGGCCAGAATAGCGCATACCATTCCATAAAAAATACTTAGGAGCCTCTAGAGGTGGAAGGGGCCGTGGTGGGGGGAGAGGGGAGTCACTTTGTTTCAATGGTATTACAGGCACTTCAGCAGAAGCACTCGGCATATTTTGCAGTTTAGAGAGAAGGGGAGAAAGAAAATCATCCGCTTTTTTTTTTCGCTACATTTTGAAAGAGAACACATTTCTTTCACACGACCTGTACCTTCAGCGGGTTTTATGAAAGCATAAACCTAGTTTTAAATGCTTTACTATCCTGTTTATTGTGCCTAACACCTGTTTATTACAAGCGCTAGTATCAAGTGGTTTCTCGAGCTGGAGAAACGCTGGGAAAAATAAATTAGGAGGGTAAAGCGGCTTCTTCTCGCATAGCGCCGATAAAAGCACTCTAGCTCGTCGTAAAGCGGCAGCGAACACTGGCACGTTCGGTTGCGTGAAATATGAATGATTCTCTATAGCATTTGGTGGACTTTTTCCTCTACTGTGTGTCTAGAATGGCGGATGGTTTTAAAGCCATTCCGATTATAAGCATATAACGTTCAGGGATGCAAAACCTGAAATGCATGTAGCTCTGCAGTGCGGTGAACAATGCGCCTTATGCACGATGGTGCTACTCCGCCATGCGAGAGCTGCTAGAAAACAAACTGGATGGCAGTCTACCCGATGAAACTCACAACGCATCGCTCTAAGCCTATTCAACAACTGTTAAGAAAAAAAAAAATAGAGCCCTGAAATATGATCACAAGATAGTTTACTAGAGAATGTGTGCTTTGCGTAAGTGCACTGATCAAAATAAAGGGCAAAAGGAACAGGCAAAGATCCGATAAAAGCATATATCGCTGGGCTTCAGCGAGTATGAATTAGTGAATAATCGACGCGTGAGGCGAGCGTTGAGGGCAGGTATATAGGTGTCTGATGATAGGCTATCACCGATGGCATTGTTTTATTTTTCTTTACTGCCTTTCTTTGACACTTAGTATTTAACCAAAAAAAAAGCAACAAAACACACAAAACGCTGTTTACATATGACGCCGTCGTGATCCACCTGCATGGATCTGGCTTCATCACATTAATATTCACGTACACAATAAAGGCTCTACTATTAACAACCACATTGGTATGTTCCGCATAAGCTGACTGTATTGCCAAAACCCAGTCTACTCATTCCCAAAAACAAATTGGGACAGGTCGTGTGTCTTTATCACAGCGATAACCAGCCAATCATGAGCGGCATATATAGTGGAGGCCCCTGAGCATAATTAATTCAAATGGTACCTCATCCTCACTTTTACGCGTAAGTACAGGTTATACCATACGCGTCTAGTAGAAAATCTTTCTTTAGCGTTGTTTGTAATACATCTCAAATACAAAGTCCTTCCCGACAGTGTAAGAAAAGATGGTCTAATATTTCTGGCTTCCTGCACCCTAAGACGTGCGAATCTCGGGGTATAAATAATCGCTGTCGCTCCAAAATGTTTTTCATCGGCAAGTTTGCGGCGTGCAACTAAAAAAAAAGGTTTTGGTTCCTTGATTCCTGGTTTCATTCACAAATGGCGTGGTGGTTGAGTACTGCTGCGAGTGTAAGCCTAATCTGCGAAGTTCTTGTTTACAGTGATTATACAGAACTGAATGAGTAATTTTAGACATTGGAAATGCCTCCTTACTTCTGCCTTGATAACAGAGTGACCTAAAATGCACACTGCTTTGCGTCGCATCTCGTGCATACTACTGACGGGAAGCGCTGATTCTGCGCAGGGCTAGGACGACTGCTGAGCGCTGCTGAAATGAGTTGGCAGCAGATGGCATAGCCTCAACTCAGTTCCTAGAAGAAGGCATACCATTGTTTGGAGTTAAAAACGTTGTGAAATATACTTTGTCTTAAACGGAGTCAACAGCAAGTATAGGCCGCACCGTAGGAAGGACACAGATTCATCAACAACCGCCGAGGAACGTTCTCGTAAACTGCGTGAGTATTTTCCAGCATGCATGGGAATCGCGCCGACGGCCGTTATCGGAAGGCGAAATTAAACGTTCTGCCGTTTCAAATATGAAAACGTTACTCACATAAGCAGAATACCGATCGGAACTTCCAGTGGCATCCGCTTTGCAAAAAATGTAAACGAGAATTGATGCTATCGTGCTCACCGCTACGCTCCTGACTACACGCTGTCTAAGTTGATATTTATGGGTGCAGCCCTGTTTCTAGACATTGCATCTGCTGATACATATTTCCCCAAGTAGATCGTAAAGAGAAGACAGACGGAGATACCAACAGCACGTCTACAATATTGTCACGCAGCGGTGACAAGATCGTAAACACCAAAAAAGAAGACAGGCGTAATCGCACTGAAATCATCTCTTTATTAGACTGACTTGCGCCCGCAAATAAACTATACAACTCGGCGGCGGCGACAGCAACAATGGTGCTATCTGGTCTTCGAACTGAGAATACCCGTCGCACCCGTCAAAGGTGAATTTGAAGGCGGATGAGAAAAAGCGAGGTAAAGCCGTAAACGGTGACTAGCACAGCCTCGAACTTTGCAGAAACACACGCGAGTGGCCGGAATCTTCGAGATGCACCTCGGCAAAGAAACTGATAAAGCTGCGTCTCACGACAACTAACATTGACAAACAAAAAATAGAGAATCGATACGCTTTTTAGAACAAGAGTGATAAGGCCGCATGCCGACGGCTGCTAAAACACTACAAACAGAGCTTTGAATGTTTCCCGGCAATATGCGTGCAGCTACAAATAGCTACAAACAATACAAACAGAGCAGAAGCGTGAGCGCTGTTGCGTGCAGAGCGTTAGGACAGACGGTGACTATTTGTTGGAGCGAACGGGGCAGATATCTCAAGCTTCTTTGTCCTCAACTCCACCTGCGAGTATAGCCTACTATACTGCCGCCATTTAATTGGCATAGCTTCGCCAGGCAACCGATGTGTCTGAGTGTTTTTCCTGACGCTCAGCTGTCGAGAAAGTATTAATGGTAAACAAGCGTGAAAAGACGAACACAACACAACACAAGCCTTTGGGTCGTGTTGTCTTCTCTGCTTCGTTCTTTTCGCGTTTGTTTAAAACTTATTAACTTGCCCGACTGTTCACGTTAACGCGAAAGCATTAGCTAACAAGCATATTTGGGTTCTTATTAAATGCACCTGAATATAAGGCAGCAGCGACGCCCTTTTGACTTCTTTCCGTGTATTTCCCAAAGAAACTAGTGGTAGGGAGAGATGACGCGCGCGAAAAAACGTCGTCCGAATCAGTTTCGTCGTGCGCCGCTAGGAGTTTGCGCACGAGCAGATCATCCGCATTGAAGGCGAACTGTTACGCATTGGAGATTGGGCATTATATAAATGTTTCATTTTGCAAAATATGTCATCGGCCCATACAATAATATTCCTTAGTTCACACTAAATGGATGAAAGCGCAATATGCTACAAATCACATAATGTGGTTTCCTACGTGGACATAAGCCACCAACCACCGCGGGTTCGAGCGTCGCGCGAGCCGAAGCCCCGATCAGCCGTTACCACGCGCACACTGAAACACCGCAGCGCGCATTCAACCTCCACCGGGAGGAGAGCACTTCGCTGCAAGGACACCAACCTCCAAGTTCACGAAGGAGACGTTTATTGAAACGCCATCCTCCAGCGGCACACACACACACACACACGCACACACATACACAAATTTACAAACGCACATACGCATATTTACAAACGCACATACACACACATACACAGTCACCGTGTCAAGGGAGCGCGCGAGGAGCTAGGCTCCCCTGCGCGCACGAAGTGACACGGAGTGCGCGCCGCAAGCACGCAAGGGCGTGCTGTGATCTCTCTCTCGCAGTAACCAAAGGGTTCCTTTGAGAGAGATTGGGCAACCACCGCAAGGTACGCCTGTCGCGGATCGTTGGATCACGATCGACAGGCTCGAGTTGCGCTCTCAGGTACGACCCGGAGCAGACGAACTCGAGTACACACTGGTCTTCGCGGACAAAGGCCGGCAGACAAGAACAGTAGCGTACGCACCTTGCGATGTCTCGGAGGGGTCTCTCAGAGCTCCGCTCGGACAGTCGCGCGAGCGCGGCTGTCGAAGCGGTGCCGTGTTCCCGCCAAAAGGCGCCAATGGGAACAGCCACTGGGACGCCAGGGCGGAGCTGTGGCCCAAACGACAGTGACAAGTCGTTCGAGCCCCTCTCCGCAGCCTCAGGCGGGAGAAAGGGAACGGGGAGAACAACTGGGAAGCGGGCGGCGGCCGCGCAAAGGGCAGCCGCAGCAAGCCCGAATCCCACATCCTCCTCTCCTTAATTGCCCTCCTACCCATCAGTGAAAGCACGCGGCAGGTCCCCAGCATGAGGAAAAGAATGCTATCCTCACGCAACAAGTCAACTACACTTCAGTTCCAGCAAGAACGATCTCGAAAAGACACACTTAAGAAAGACAAACATTAGCAAGGCGCACAAAAAAAAAATGAACAAGATGATATGAAGAATAATGTACAAAGTTGCGGAGGCTAAGTAACGACTATGTACAGAACACAATCATGTACAGAACACAACTATGTACAAACACAACTATGTACAGAAGTCCCAAAGATCGTCGGTGCAGCTCAGGGAGCCTGCGGTGACTCACCGCTCGTTGACTTCTGGGTGGCCAACGTTCACCCTTGGCTGCAAACGATCTCGGTCGGTGGTGGTACAGGTTAGGTGCAGGGACAGCGAACACGCCGAAGGGGCCCCGGGTGTGGAAAGTCCGTGACTCCGTGGCGATCCAAGGCGCACATGGGAAGGCCGCGCGGGGCTTCCTTTCCACCGCGCTCCGCACACGCCGGCAAACACACATGGCGCGACGTCGTCGCCTCCACGCCAAGGCACGCACACGCACAGCCACTCACACACCAAACAAAGGGTGATACCGACCTTCAGCGGCGAACCTGTCCCGAGCACCTTCGCAACCGCGGTGGCCTTGGGTGAAAGGGGCATCATCCATGCTCCCCGTCCCCAAACGGCCCCAACTTCATTTTCACGCACACCGAAAAAGCCGCGCGTCGGGGCTGCCTATATGAGCAACCCTCGCAATTTCAAAAAAAGAAGAGAGATGACGCGCTGTACAAAAGAAGGCACTCACTGTACAATATTTACAAGTTAAGAAGCAAGAATGGAAACAGAAGAAAGCGAAAAATGGGAACAGAGGCACACAAAACAAAAGAAAAAAAAATAATAAAGCACACAGGCTGGAACTGAGCGAGCCAGAAAAGGGGGAGACCAACCTTGCTTCCGGGTAGGGTTAAACGAGCAAGCTCGCTCGGTGAGGCGGTATGCCTTCGGTTGCGGAAAAGGCCCGTCGTCCGGCATCAATCACATAGGTGACCATCGCCTCACCTTGTACCGGTGCGGGGCACGGCTGCGTTCCACCGCATCGGGTGTGCCTCGGCGCTTGCCTGTGGTGACAATGGGCACCAGCGCAAGCTTGTCAGACCGTTACGCATAGGCCTTCAGGTCTGCAATGTAGGCACGGCTGGCTTTCCCCATAGGGGGATTCTCCAGCAATGAGCCCCTGCTTGTTACTGGGGAAATGCCCCATGAAATCGCAGGTGGCCATCTGCCACGGACGCACACTGTCAGTTGGTTTCGTCATGCCCGGTGGCTTGCCACCCCTCGACTTCTCCATTTGACAGACATGGCAGGAACGGCAACAGCGGAAAATGTCGCGCTTCATGCCGGGCTGTAGTCACCGATTGACTCAGTTTCTTGAAACCTTGGAGCCATTCAGGTGACCAGCCAATGGTTTGTCGTGAGAGAAACGCAACAGAGCGCCGCTCAGACATTGGGGAATAGCCACTTCAAATGGTTCATGGACTCATCATCCGTGGCTATGTATTTCAGCGCGAGCCCGTCATGGCCCAGCAAATATGAATCCCCGGGGCACGCCGCGACACACGCTGGCTCGTGCCCCCCTGCGCCCGCTCAATACAAGTAGCGTAACGGCGCTGCGACCGCTGCAATACAAGCAGCGTAACGGCGCTTCGTCTCCCAGAGACCGTCGCTGACATCGCGACAAAACGGGTCATTCTGCTGGACCGTCGTAGCTCTTCATGGCTGAAAACGATCCCAGTCATCTCAAAGGAGAGCCTGGTTTCGTCCCCCCGCAGGTTCGCAGCAAAACTTCCGCTGGCATCGGCGTCTCAGATGTGCTCACAAAGAGCTTTCACCCTCGCCTGCTTTGCGAAGCGCTGCTTACCCGGATAGCGGAATGGGGAACCCGTCTGCGGGCGTCCCCTCCGTGCCGATCTGCGGCTCGTCCGCTGTTTCGCCCCCTTCGCCCGCCGTCCGTAAAGACGCCGCCGCGGGCGAGTGGGGCACGGGATAGCGCGTCAGCTACCACGTTCGTTCTCCCCTGTAGATACTGCACCGAAAAGTCGAAATGCTGTACCAAGAGAGAATGGCGCGCCAGCCGGCTCGCAAGTTCAAGGAGCCGCATCAGCCAACTGAGCGCGCTGTCGGTCCGGTTTCCAGAGGGAGCCCGGCCGACGCCTCGCCGTTCCCCGAACAGAAATGTCTGCAAGTGGGGTACGGGTGCTGTTGTGCGAAGATGCCGGCAGCGGCGGCGTCGCGCACATTGCTTCCGCAACGGCGTAAAGCTGAAACAGCGGAGGCATATGGTCAACGGTCGCACCGCAGGGTGGTCCGAAGAACCATGTAGCGTGTTTCAGTGCCTTTGCCGAGTGCCGCGCAGGGGGCGGCAGGCATGGCGCATGAGCTTGATCGTCAAGGCGACCGGCTCGGCCGATGTGCTGTCCAACGACTCATGGAGCCAGGGACAATTCACGTTGGGCGCCAGTTGTGGTTTCCTACGTGGACATAAGCCACCAACCACCGCGGGTTCGAGCGTCGCGCGAGCCGAAGCCCCGATCAGCCGTTACCACGCGCACACTGAAACACCGCAGCGCGCATTCAACCTCCACCGGGAGGAGAGCACTTCGCTGCAAGGACACCAACCTCCAAGTTCACGAAGGAGACGTTTATTGAAACGCCATCCTCCAGCGGCACACACACACACACACGCACACACATACACAAATTTACAAACGCACATACACATTTTTACAAACGCACATACACACACATACACAGTCACCGTGTCAAGGGAGCGCGCGAGGAGCTAGGCTCCCCTGCGCGCACGAAGTGACACGGAGTGCGCGCCGCAAGCACGCAAGGGCGTGCTGTGATCTCTCTCTCGCAGTAACCAAAGGGTTCCTTTGAGAGAGATTGGGCAACCACCGCAAGGTACGCCTGTCGCGGATCGTTGGATCACGATCGACAGGCTCGAGTTGCGCTCTCAGGTACGACCCGGAGCAGACGAACTCGAGTACACACTGGTCTTCGCGGACAAAGGCCGGCAGACAAGAACAGTAGCGTACGCACCTTGCGATGTCTCGGAGGGGTCTCTCAGAGCTCCGCTCGGACAGTCGCGCGAGCGCGGCTGTCGAAGCGGTGCCGTGTTCCCGCCAAAAGGCGCCAATGGGAACAGCCACTGGGACGCCAGGGCGGAGCTGTGGCCCAAACGACAGTGACAAGTCGTTCGAGCCCCTCTCCGCAGCCTCAGGCGGGAGAAAGGGAACGGGGAGAACAACTGGGAAGCGGGCGGCGGCCGCGCAAAGGGCAGCCGCAGCAAGCCCGAATCCCACAATAAATATAATTTGGTTACCTCAAAAGGCATTGCTGACATCACGGCAGGCTTTCCCCGCCATATTTGAGTGGAGGGCGACCTTGTCTTCCACAGTTGCTCAGTATACTTCCGCGTCCACAGTCATGAACGCTCCGCGGCTGAGCGGCCGTAAGCTTATGCGTAATGCTGCTTTCTTTGGAAGATATTGAGATTCAGCTCTATATCTCTCCGCTGTTCAAGTTCTTGAGCCGTCAGGGTCCGGAGAGTAAACTACATGTTACGTATAACAGGGCACGGAGTTACGTCATATGGAAGTGGTGGAGTTTCAGGACATAAATTCCGACGCAAAGAATGCGATATTGAGGGTTCACACAAGCTCCCACTACAGCGTCGTCATTGTCGTTGCCCTACGCACTGAGTTAATAGTCTTCCAAGGTCACTTCGGTATCGTTTGATTTATAACATATAGCGTCACTGAACGACGCAGGCCTGGAGGGATGGTAAAGTGGAGGGCTGCGGAAAATTCGACCACCTGCCTGGGGCTTTACTGTTTCACAGTACACGGGTGGTTTGCTTTTCGCCTCAGTCGAAAAGCGGCGGCGGCCGTGATCCGATTCCGCCTCCTCGGCATCAGCAGTCGAGCGCCCTAACCATTTAGCCACTACGAATGGGTTGCAAGGAATTCGTACACAACGTTAACCCATATGACAAAAGCACAATCATGATACGTGCTATACCGGTAGCTGCAGTTTTAAAAGTAGGGCTTAACAGCAGCGACATGACCAATTTCGGTGCGTGGTGCAGCAGACATGGAATCCGGATGCAGCAGCGCAGTGTCGTATAATATAGCATCCTGCTGGCAGACAAAAACTGCTTTATGGATTACTTCAACTTCCTGTGACTGAATCAGAGTATCATGTACGTTTAAGAATAAGTAGATGGACACACCAGCCAATTGTTTAGGTTTAGGTTTATGGGGTTTAACTTCCCAAAGCGACTCACGCTATGAGAGACGCCGTAGTGGAGGGTCCTTGAAATTTCGACTATCTGGGCTTCTTTAACATGCCCTGACATCGCACAGCACATGGGCGCCTTGCGTTTCGCCTCCATCGAAAAGCGGCTGCCGAGGCCGGGATTAGATCCCGCATCCTTGGGAACAGTAGTCGAGCGCCGTAATCACTGCTATACCCCGGTGGGGCCAACCAATTGTGGGAAAGCTTGACGAACCCTACGAACCCTACAGAGACTTTTCAATGGCGCACATGCATATGTAAGTATGTAAGTAAAAACGTAGGCGAATGTGTAACTTTCCGGAGCAATCTACTACGGCGTTTCTCGTAGCCTTACTAGCTTTGGGACGTTAAACCCCACAAAGCAAACCAAACAAACATGTATATCGCACAAACAGCCTGAGAGCATCGTCAAAAGGTTGCTGATATAATATTAGAGTAATACCATAAAGGAAGCAAGTCAAAGATGATTTGCGACGCCCTAAGATGTAGAAGACGTAGTATGAACTTCCGACTGCATTCAGGGATGTTCCATTGCAACGATCGCATGTTGCGTATTTCGCATGTCACCGCAAGCGTTACTTGGAACTTTGCCTTACATCTACCGTTTTGCGATGTTTGTATGCTTACTTGGGCTGAAGCTTTCCGCTCTAAATGCTGTCCTGTGTCACCCCTGCTCAATGCTCACCTTAGGGAGATATCTGCAACCAATTAGATGCTAGCGCGGCACATAGATTTCTACAGTATCGCCGAAGTTGTTTCCCTTCGCAACTACCGCGGACACAGAGATGTGGCACAGGCAACTGTGGCAGCTGTAGAGATCGGGAACTTTCTTCTCTCTAAGGAGAGCAAGAGGCACGCCTCTGTGGTGACTTAAGCGAACTTAGATTGCCATTTAGGTTCCACCTCGAGCCACTTGACTGCACTCCAATAATCACCCACAACTTGGTTTTGTTATCTTCGAAATTTGACCGCGGCTATGTTTCTGCCGATCTTGAAACAGGCATTTTCATGGCCCCCATCATGCGCATCGGTTCAGAACGTCTGTTGTGGCATCACTCTAACCACTTCCTGCAAGTTACAGCGACCATGATATATAAAGTTGGTCAATTATTAACTTTTTATTGACATGAGCATCAGAAGCAAAGTAATAGATTTCTATCGGGAGCAGAGAACCCCTAATCGCACTCAAAGCTTGAGGAGATCTTCCTGACAATTTTTCGAAATAGCGTCCCCCACCGAGTCTCGTGCATATGCCTGTCGGTTTAGAAATGGCTATTAGCGCACTCTTCAGACGTCAAGCCGTGGCTAAGACTATTCAGCTGCGTCGTGGCGAAGCATGGAGAGGCTGTGCCCACCAGCAAAGTGCCGCTATCAAAAGTTTGAATAAAGTTACTGCATTCTTGACGGCTATAGTTTTGGGTATATCTGCCGTGAAACACGATACAAGCGTCCATATTTAGCTCAGAAACGCATACAGTTTTACGTTACTGATGACAGCAACGAACGTTTTAAAGCGAAAGTTCCGCTAGCCTCGTCGAGCCAAAATCATCGGCCCGGTAAATTTGACTTTCAAGTAGAGAGGCAGAGGTGTGTCAGCGACGTGACATACCACGTCACTTGACGCTGCAGCTACTGCGCGCGGAGATGGCGGCGCTCGCTTGCCGCCGAAGCTACGGCGCGCGGAGCAGGTGACCCTCGCTCGCTTCGAATCAAGGTGGAACCCCGTGTTTCGCCGATTGGGTAAATAAACTGCTACATGCTTGCACTTAGCATCGCTCAAGAGCTTAATGATGAAAGCCTTTCTTCCTTCTTCTCTTCTTCCTCTATCTTGCGGGTTTGTCTTCGTCGTCACAGCCTATTGTGACGCCTTTACCGGGGAAATTATTACCCATTCCATACCTATTGCAACGTCTCGCTGACATATTTCATGGAATCACACCGAGACTAGCTGATACATTTCGCGAACACATCTCGTGGACATCTCGTGGACATCTCGTGGTTAATATCTCGCAGGTGCGAGATATTGACCATGATCCTATGAAGGCTTTCGCCTTAAAAGCTTGAGACATTTCCTTGAGTTTGGAACTGCGCAAAAAAGCAGAAAGAATCCACGTGCAAGAACCAGTTCTTCGATTATCGAGCAACACTTGCCACGACAAAACCAAACCGGGACTAAATGATGCGAAACAAATGGTTGTACAATGAGTCTAACATGACTTAACAACAAAGCATAACCAAGCATAAAAAGCCTTCACTTGCACAACCGGGCTTAGCCCAGCTAAGTCGCAGCTATTTTTTGTTTAGAGTACGACAGGTGAAGTGTTGACATTTAAAACATAGAACGAACGTAACAATGCCATTACACAAGCGTGCAAATGAAAATCATAGAGACAGAAGTACAACTTGAAGATAGCAGTATCAGCACGAGAATAGAGATCTCCCCATTCGCCGGCAGCTATGCTGCGGTGTGCGCACAAGCGTTTGAAACCCCAGCGGCAACAGCTTCTATATAAAGGGGCGCCGCCTTATCTCGGGCTTCTCGCTGGTTTTCGGCGCAATTTTCCGCTGCGCTACATTCTCTTTCGGGCCGTAGCAAAGTCCTTGGGAAAGATTCACGAGGTCCGTGGAGACCCAGCGGCATAAAGCGGTTGTGAGCGCCTCGCTTGAAATGGCATTAGCCGTTGCGCGAGGCTCTTTCCGTTCGGGCGACCGTGTTTAGTTTCACGGGCAGGGCTGGCAGCAGAATTACCGTCCTTGACCTTCACGTCATACCGAAAATATCTCTCCCGAGAAGCCAGTGATATGCGATCTGTAAAAGGAGCCCAAGGAATGCTGCACGCGGCGCTTTTCGACAGCAGGCACCGGCCGCTTTTTCGGCGTTCACATGCGCAATTCCTTCTCGCATGAAATACACAAACAGGATAGAAACATCTTTAAGGCTTCGCAGTAATAAAGCGCGTGTTCTGTATGTAGTTTAACAGCAAAGGTTTTCCTCGATTAGCTCAAGATTATTTCGCGGCTGCGCGTCTGCTTTCTCTCCATCCGCAAGAATTGGTTTGTTGTAAACGACTGCCTGTTTCAGCTGCTTCTTGGCTATTCCGGTTTTTCCGGTTTGAGAGGATGTTCATGCGCGGCTTAAGATCATAAATTAATTAATCAGACTTAAGGCGTCTCAACGAAAACATTGTATATGTCCCGGTCCCTGCATTGAAGAAACTACGAATGAAATAATGAAATCAGCTTCATTTTTGACTACAAGATAAGAATGCATTATTCCACGTGCATTTCTTCTTTTCAGAAAGGTGTTTTAGCTTGCAACACAGTGCGATGTTTTTTTCGTTTTTAGAAATGTTGTGTTAATTCACCTCTTCAACGGTTAGTGAGCGCAGTAAAAATCAGGAGCGTATTCTCAGGAACAAGAGAAATTGACATAAACTAATTAGTTTTTGTTTGCACGTCTTATGCCTTGAATAGGCGCTAATAAATTTTAAAAATTGGAGGATTGGATGCCATATTTGTTTTCAATTTTACCTTAACTACAATTAATGACAAATTATGGCAACTGTTTCAAACAGCCGAACTCTACGAGGTCAATCACATTTTCCTGTGCCTTTTTGTTTGAAAATCTTCAGTGTGCGATATGGCTCACAGGTCATAACGCGGATGACAGTAACGACGTCGTCTTTGAAGACGATGATATTTATAAACAACACCGTATCTTCCCTACCCAAAAACGAATCAGCAAAAATGATAGAGCTGCATCATTGACAAAACTCAGCCGGGGGCCTGTATCTTCGTGATATTCTCTCAGTTGATGGGGGAAAAAAACTACGGTATCTGGTTGTGATTAACCGGATTGCAACATATTCAGAACTTCAATAGCGTCAAGCTAACTCGCGAAAATTCTTCATTTCTTGCGTACTTGTCTCGTTTAGTAACAATAACATTATGTCGTGTTCTTCGAATTCGCCATACTAACCATACAACCCTAGGGCGGCCAGCCCGCTTACATTGGGCCGAAGTTTAAAACCCCGGAGTTCGCACATAGGAAAAAATAGATCTCTATCTATAGAGCAAAGTTTGCTCGTGTGATGGATGAACTTCAACGCTTCGTGTGGGCCACGCGGACGGGGCATTCGATGTGAGCCATCCATCACTGCATTATTGCGGAGTTTAGGTTGTCATCTACTCCACTGCTTGTTCGGCCTTGCGCTTTTGTATATTTAGTGCTCAAATACATGCGTCCGACCGAACTGCATAAGAATAGGAACAGTCTATCGGCTGGTACGAGCTGTTTGCCTCCCAAGCAGCACTGCGCTCATGCATACGCTTTTACTTCGGAAGAGTGGTTGAAGTTTTCGTCATACAACTGCAACCGAAGGTCAGGCGCCGTGATTGCGGTCGCCTTACAATGTTCTCACGTGCTTTTATAAGCGTACGTTGACCCCAGAAAGCACCTTTGCACTAGTATAATGGAAAGATGAGAGAAGTTTCCAAGGGCTACAAGGGATGCAGCTACTCCGCACTCACTAGCGCACCTCTACGCGAATTCCGGCGCTGATTGCTGACGTCACTGTTTTTGTTTCTTTCCCAGGAAAGAACAAGAGAACTTCACAAAGACTTCGACCCATGGCCTGTGGAAAAAACTATGCGATCCAAGGGCACATTTCAGTCATATCGCATGAGTTTTTTCGATCCCAATAAAATCCAAATATGTCCAAATATTATCCAAAAATCCCGCAAGATGTCTGCCTATGAGTTAATATTTTACTCTGCGAAAATATTTGGTGTATCTACGTCATTCAGATCACGGTAGTGGTCTACATCTGGTCAAAGCTGGTCATCTTTCCTTTATTTCCTATAGCTTTCTTGGTATTCAGAGGAAAAAAGTAACAGCTGGTCGTAATAGCTAGCAGGAGTTTGGTAAAGAACGAACCCGGCATTGAATTTTCCAGAGCCAACTCGCCTATATCTTCACAGCCACATTCTTTTCAAATATTGCCGAAAAATGGACAATATTTGCAAAATAGTACGCGCTAAAAAAAAAATTAGATGAGTTCAGCGCGGCTGAACCGAATATGGAGCAAAAGCAGTAGCTGTTGTTTTTGTTGTTGTGCCCTAAGATAATGGCTCGGGGACCACGGAGACGGAGATGGCCCACAGCGACGAGCATTTTAGTTTTGCTTACGCAATGAAATGTCGGTGAATTAGATTTCACGCAATGTATTCTCATGTAAGAATCGACATGATACCATAGGCAACTTTAAAAATTATGTTTCCGTCCCATTGTATCAATCGCTGCGATCAGAGAGAAGGGAGGAGAATTAAGGGAGAGCAGATCACCCTGGTGGAGATAATAATGTCAATAATGTCCTACCTTGTATTTGAGAAAGGCATTGGGGGAAGTAAAGATGATGGATTGGTCTGTGGGGTTTAACGTATCAAAGCTACTAAAGCTATTAGAGACACCGTATTGGAGGGCTCTGGAAATTTCGACCACCTTGGGTTAAGAGGAAGGAGAAAAAGTTTGCTTGGAAAGGAGGTATAGACTTTATGTACAGCGAAGACACACGTTAGGCCGGGAACTTCATCTGTTTCTTAAAAGCTACTGTTCCAATGGACAAGCATGCATCAATAGTTACAATTTGTTTTCTGCCTTCAGTATCCGATATTCAGTATCCGATCCCATCGTACACTCGGCTTCTTGTTGATGACTGCGTAACTTTGAGATTTATTTCAAGCAACTCTTATAAAAATGTAACCGGAAAGGGAGTTTAACATTGCTGTAACTTGGGAAACGTTATGAGAAGATAGATACGCAAAATCGCTAAGGCTGATTATGTCCTGGCACTTAGCGAACTGCAACTTCTGCTTTGACCTACGCTATAATTTCGCGGTGGCGGCCTCCGGAAACATTTACGTCTTTTGAGACACTTTTTTGTGAGCTGACATCGATAAGCACACGGTAGTTTTCTTATCTCGCCACTACAAAATGAGGCCGCTGCACATTCAAGACGTTAACAAAAACAAAGACATCACTTGCATACTGGGCTCTCTTGAAAGCGCCTTCGTGACAAGATCTACTTGCTCACTTTTTTCACTTTTGGAATCTTGTTAAGAACTTTGTATCAGCATAATACAGAAAGTTCTTAATCGTACGTTATATTTCCCGTTTAGTAAATAATTATTCTGTGACAATATCAGGGAATCTTCTTTGTGTTTCTTATATTGGAAATTGGTGTGGAGTTATCCATGTTTTATTAAGCTTATTATCGAAGATTTTACTTACATATGCGCTTGTCTTTCGCCCGACATGCATGCAATTTTTGCAACAACCAGTGAAACAAATTAGAAGAGTTCAACGCTGCGGAACCGGATATGGATCGAAAGCCTATCCTGCGGGTATAAACGAGCATTCTTGTTCTTCTTTCTAAGCCCAGATATAAAGCCCGCTTTAACCAAGCCGTATGAACGTGCCTTAGTGGCAAAAACGGTAACGTGAATGCCAGGATCCTGGTAGGCTGATTCTGACATAACCGTCCCATGTGAAACGAGCGACCCAAATCAGCAGCTCCTGCCAGGGGACCACGGGTACGGAAACGGACACGTATACGGGCACGGACAGGGCACACAGTGATGAGGGGTTAGACCTGGTGTAGTACGCATTGCTTTCGCAATAAAATGTTAACTATATTATCAAGATGATATAGTCTTACAGTTCTTTACTTCGTGAAATTCTCAACAATTACAAATACAACGATTTTAGGGCAACCTCGTTTACTAGGGCTAGGTCTAGAGAGCCGCTTGCAGGTCCGGGCTAGTCCAGCAGGCGCTCGTTTCTTCCACGGTTTGGCCCTCGCTGTGGATACCGCCACAGGTTTTAGGTTTGCTATAGATATTTGCCGACTCTTGTTCCTATTTATGGCAGTTTATGCACCTTTTGCGCGGGGTCCATTCGTTTCTGTACAAGGAAACTAAGAATGAACTTCAAACTTCAAACTGTTTTAAAAGTCTATTGTGCATAAGACTGTGGGCTTTCAAGCTATTACGTACCACTTGACCGCGAAACAAATGCTCCTTTCTGAAGAAAAATTTGTAAAAACTTTCAAGATGCTGCATACTGCGGAATAAAGTAATTCAAAAGAATTCGAGGCGTTAAAATAAGACAGAGGCAAGCGGCTGGAATAACTACTTCAGCGAGCGCCACTCAAAATTACGAAAAAACTAAAACACACTTTTGACCATGTTTACAGTGCACTGGAGCAGTGTCACCAAATTTTCCACCACAACGGCACGTATAACTCTTGCAGCGGCCCATAATTCTGCACAAAGAAAGCCCAACTAAAGTTTAGTACTCAAGCATACATCGCCAAACTAACCGCAAACTCTTTCTAGAATCATAAATGTGGAAGTTCTTATAAAAAAAATTTATTGTTGCTATTGGGTATCGCATTTTTTCGGAGGGGGCGGGGGGGGGGGAGAAGGGGGGATTGTCCAACCGGATATCCAATCCATATTATGTGGAATAGTGGTCTTCACACTAGATTGTTCGAACATTATAAGAAAGAAAAAAGTAAGGAACTTAATAGGTTTATAACATTGCGTAAGGCCTCACCGATCAAAAAAAAGCTCAACTACTACAGGCATATGAATAAGAGCATTAGCTCGAACTTTACAGAATATAATTCGAGGCCTTTAATTCTGGTACCAACTTATACATCATAAAATCGATATTCGTTTCTAAACCCACACCTCTCTACGAGCACTGGTTCCCCCCCCACGGGCCCCCGAATGCCGCACCCATCACGGTTGCAAGCAACAAATGTCACTCGCACACGTTACGATTTAAATCGAAAAACAATTCTGTGCACCATTTGATGCCGAGTCGTTTCATTGCAGTTAAAGCCTGCACATCAAACGGGTGTACCACACTTTTGCCACCAAAGATAATTAAGCGGTAACACACACACACACACTCAAACGCACGCACGCACGCGAACACACACGCGCACACACCTTCCAGGGGATGCATATAAGGCCTGTCGATAACATATTTATTCAGCGGTGGGAGGGGTGCCCGGCCATTCGGCTGTGGAGAATTATAACGTCACACTTGGTGGAGCAAGTGGTGGACTCCATTGTATTGATGATGAGGTGGTAGCTAAGAAGTAATTTCCAATGCTTTAGCCATAATCATCGGACTTTGCAGCCATCTTGAATCTGAGAGCGATGGAGAAACGGAAAAGAAACCGGCAAACGTAAGTAGTAAGAGTTAACAATCTTAAAAAGGGGCGTCCTCTGGAATTCACTGCATTTTCATCAGCAGAACGCGACTTGAAAGAACACGCTGTGTCTATTACGCAACCAAATAAATTTTAGTTTTTTCTTTAATACCAGAAGAGGGGTTGCTTCATTGTTGGGGCGAATTCATTACACAATTGGGGTAAATATGGAAATTATTTTGCGCTGGTCAAGCGGTGGAAGCATCTGCTTTATATGTGGTATAAGCGGGTTTCGATCGCTAGCGCCATCAAGAGCCTCTCCTCCCTTCTTCCCACGATCTCGACTTCGCGTGTCATATTCCGTCACGAGGCAGTTTCGGAGGGGTTCATAGAAAAGCAAAAAAAGAATGTCACCTTTGCTCTTACACGCTGCGAGTAAGGTCTTGTGGTAATGAAAGTCATGTACTTCCATGCCCATAATCTTTACAGACTATTCGCAATAATATAGCTGCTCTCAACGTCCTTTGAAAAAGAAGATATTCTGAAGGCCGTGACGACGACTCCATTTCACCATGAGATAAGCGGTGTTCTTGCTCGTAAATCATGTATGAATAACCTTTACTCCAACAACACCCTGCATATGCTCCAAGCTTCTTAGTCAAGCACATTTGTAAACAAGTTATTCAGTGCTACATAAAGCCGAAGGCACAAAAAGAAATACACAAGACGGGCTTTGACTGCAACTAATTTTATTTACCAGACATATTCTACATTTATGCACAATGAATGGCCGATTGTATGCGGGTATGAAAGCACCTGGTAGATTAAGGACAGACTATATCTTAACGTCTTTTTAATAATCTGCATTGACTGACTCGCCAGGAGACTTTGTTAGGAAACCATATGCTTCACCAACTAGCCCCACAACGTGTTTTGGTAAGTCCGCCACTCTTTTCTCTTAGTCCATTCAAACATTGTGAATGATTTTACATCAAGTGCTTTTCCACGAGCAGCGTCTATGCAATAAGGGCAAAAATGATCGGCGGGGTAGTAATTCGATGGAGCGCCAGTATTATATAGTCCACGCAAATAGGGGGCAGGAGGGCGGCGTGATGGATGGAGGAGGGGCTCACTCACACGCACTAATGTCAAGCGATAAAACGCCGTATTATTCTATAGCACCTTCTCGTCCGACAATATACGGACTACGTGCAGCCTACAACGGGTAGCACAGCAGGTTGGTTCAAGCAAACTAACTATTATCCTCTCTAGCTAGCTGAAGTTAGCAGTGGTGTACTGGCTAATTGTGATCCCCCTTTGCCGTTATTGTAAAGGCGTTTCGAAAAAAAATAAAGACAAAAGATTGCAGACAGCGTAGTCAGCCTCACACGACACATTTATTGTGCCTGGCGGTCGCTAGAGAGATGTGCTCTGAAAGAAAAAGAGGTCCAATTGTCCTTTCAGGTGCGTACTGCACACAAAGACAGAGAAGAAACGTTCGGCGAATAGCTTCTCGAACTGTTGTAGATTTGTTATTGAAGAAGCAATACACAGAGGTACAAGATAGCGAAGGGCCCTCAAACAGGGTAGGGAAACCGAACGGTTCACGCTTTCTGCAAAAGAAGCTTTGTTAGGGCACTTCAAAACGCCTGTTTGAAGCCAGTGACCACCAGCCGGCATGGAAGATTTTTCCATTCCCATCTACATCTGAGAGAGCTGACGCCACCATATCATGTGTGGCTGAAAAACCAAATAGACACGCATGATAGAGAAATATAAAAATATCTTGTTCTATGAGTTTGTTCACAGCCAACACAAAATGATGCACAACTTTCACGTAGGCTTGGCCCAGGTAGGTCAATATACCTACATCATGCTACGTTGCTTCTTTTAAGATGACTCAGGTTAGTCTTGGCTGTATTGTGACCGCAAAGCAATAGTCCCCAACGGGAAAGAGCTACAAGAAACAGGAACTGGAGTGGTCAACCACAGGCGGCATCGAATTGCTCTGACAGATGTCTCAGTAAGCTAGAGCACTTCACTTCAGAACCGAAATTCAATAAAGCAGGGCGGAGATAACTCAATCACAAAGTGGTTCCTCGTATTAGAATGGCAAATCCAATAAGAGCCCAGAAATAAGTCTAGTGCACAACCCAGAAACGAAAAGGGATTTCGCGTGGAAGGCGAGTGTTTTCACTGGACTTGGACTTTCATGTCGGCGTCTATTATAAATTTCGAGTAAAAGAAGATCAGCCCTTTGAAGTTTGCTCACATCGGCAAAGTCAACGTTATTGCAGCAGTCCTGTAGTTATTCTGGCTTTACTTGTCCGCAGTAAACCGGGCACAGGAACTGGATAAACTTTTCCTGCCGGATGCACCACATACTGGGCATCCCATAAAGGAAAGCAAAAGCACTTTATTCTCGTGGCGACTCTAGAGTGAAAAACAAAAACAGAAGGACATGAAATAACGAATCTACCTGCTATTTCGCGAAATGTATCCGAAACGGTGTTGCCGGCGCCGGCGGGTAGCTGCAGAAATCATCCTGATGTAAGTCATGGATATGTTAACACGCGCTACTCAGACTCGTTATCAGGCACCAGAGGATAAATTGACGCTGTCTTGTTCACTGCCAATTGACAATCACAAAATAGCGCTTTTGCTTAAAAACAGATTGTTATTAGGTAGAAAATGACACGAAATGAACCCATACGCATCGCCGCCTTAGAAAAAATTTCGCAAGTACAGAGAATAACACCTCTGCGCCGAGGTTATTAGTCTATATATTCAAGTAAATGGCCTTTCCTAATCATCATTGCACTTTTACTACATAAGTAATTTGAAAAGAGAACCTTAAGAACATATGCTTGGTGGGACCACAGGCAGCTTGCTCGGCAGTGCGCCTCCTTTTGATTGGCGATTTTTTAGCGCTATAAGAACGAAGAACATGGACGTTGTTACAGAGAAATGGAAGACCTATGCAGCGTTTCCTTTTCATTATAACAGCCGCGTCGACTCACAACAGGGCAGAGTCACAGCCGAATACCGTGTGACACGAAGTATCGCCATATTGGTGGCTAGGTTTCTTGACTTGGTGGCAGCTTTATGGTGACAAGTGACTTGGTGGCAAGTCAGCTTTACCAAGCCATATTGGTGGCTAGGTAAAGCTGACTTGTGAATCTGCTACTCGATTACGGAACAAAGGGTGAAATTATAGGAGCCACGGGACCGGGTCGCATGTCGCCTGCGGGCCGTGTATTTAGGACCCCAGCTTTTTTTAGCACTAATAGTTCCCTTACGTGCCTCCTATAGGTATAATTTGGCATCTTATAATAAATCCTGATAAGTTGAGAAACTTTTACTGTCTTTAAAACGAGAGCAAATAATCTGACCCAAATGCACTCACTTAACCCCAAATAAGTACCTTTTTTACAGTATCTGAAGCCTTAAAGCCTCTTTCTCCTGGAAACGTGGTTCACGTTTTGGCTCAGCTTCGCTGTTATTAAAGTGACGCTTTCTTCGAAAAACTCATCAGATACAGATCGCAGCTGCATTTCGTGTCTTAGAAGACAAGCCACTTTGTGCCATGCTAAATCACAAAGCGTCTTATGAAAGTGCGCGGACTAATTCCTCTTTTTGTTCTCCATGTCGTTGGCACGGCAAAGAAAACATTCGTCCCACATGGGCGTCACGTACAATTTATCTCTGCTCCCACACAGCGAAGCGCGTAAGCTGGGAGATTAAGACTTCGCTGCAGCCATTGCACTGCGCGGTATGGCTCTTTATGATGTTGCCTCGCGTGATTCGAATTTTTCGTGTTGGAACAAACCAGTGCGAAGACTTACTCTCTGGAAGACGTTATGTAAACAAGCACCGCCTGCTCTGGTGGTTTGCGCGAAGAGATAGTGCAAATTTGCGCGTTACACGACTTTCTATTATGCATCAACATGCGCTTTGTTTAAGATCGCTCATGGCAGGCTCTCACTCGCCCAAGACAGCCAAAACTGTCATTAAAGGCCTTGCCACCACCACGTCCTCTGCGCTCTCGCATCAAATAACACTGGGGGATCAGTGCTTTCTGATGATTCAAATAAATCAACAGTAGTTTAATTATGAAGAATTTTATCACTGATTACATTTGCGATCTCGAAAAAAAAATGGTGGAGTATCAAAGTGAAAGGAAATAAATGTAGGTAGCCCGATAGAGTGATTTTGTAAATGCTGAAGAAGGGTTATATCTGTTCAACAAATCTACCCCAGGATGAAATCAGCAAATGACATGATGGCGTATAAATTTAAGTGCGACGTTAATCAAGGCCCTCGTCATAAAGTACGGCCGTGTTTTCCTAATCTAATCTCATAAGCTACCTTCATATTAAAGCGAGCAATGTGTCGAATACGCGGCAAGTTGATATAAAATACTCCTTACAGAGAACGCTAATAGTCTTCGGATATCTGAACATTGCTAACATGATGGCACGGTCATATAGAGGAAGTTATTGGTTGAGTGGAGGACAAGAAATTTCGAATCAAACTTGAGAAAATTACTTTCGCACTAAAATCAGGGGTGGAACCAGGCTCGAGTATGTTAGAGGAGCTCAGAGCATCAATAAAGCAATTTGGAGCATTCAAATTATGTTTTCAATCATGTTGTTTTTACGATCAAACCCTTTTAATACTCGAAATTTGTTATTCCTTAATACAAAAAAGCCCAGTTTGATTCCTTTTATTCTATGATCAAATGTTTTGATGACTACGGCCCAGAAGTTTCCGAATATAGACGTTTTCAAGTGCTTGCCGAATACGAATATAAGGGAAATGTATTCGAATATCGAATACCTGATTGAAAGAGAATGAAAAATTAAATATAGCAGGCACTTTTCGTCTTGTTTTAGAATTCACAGTGTATTTGCAAATGAAATTCAATTAATAATGTAGAAGTGTCAATGCTACTACAAAATTAAGTATACATTTTAAACAGGAAATGTGCCTTTTATTGCATAGGACAGACCTTTATGAATTTCGGTGGATATGTCATATTGCTTCTGAATGCAGTAAACGCTCGTTAATTTGGCCTTTGAGCAACAAAAAAATGAATGAATTAATTGAATTTTCGAATTATCAAAAGGGGATCAAAGAAAAAAGCCGCAAACCATTTGCACTGCAGTAAATATGTCTGATGAACACTTGCGCAATTCTCTGCATTTGAGAGAAAAATGAACTGAGATCGACGTCTTTCTTCCCAGTTCCGTCAGGTACTTCGCTTTGCGCACACCCTCAGGAAGGTCCCTCGTCACAAAACCGTCTCATCGTGTTGTAAGGATGCTTCATTGCACACTGTCAATGCGGTGAAGCAGGCAATGAGATGAAACTAGGGTGAAGTCGACAATTCTCGGTCCATTTGGTAATCTTCCAATATTCGTAAAATTTAAATATCGATTTTCAGATAGGAATACGAATCGAATAAAGAAAGTATTGTATTCGCACTCGAAGTTTCGCATATTCACACACCCCTACTGTGTACGCATATCTGACTTGACATAGTACAATCAAAGCATGAACAGGTGATATTAAAATAGCGCAAGTTACCTAGGAAACATTTTCGAAGAAACTACCAGCACAGAAACGCTTTTTCCCACTTCATAACAGAAAATTAACTTTCAATAAAAGCGCTTGACTACTTTGGCTCGATAGTTGGAGACAATAAGCAGCGCAATTTCACTATCCTGTGCATATTCTTCTAATTCTTTCAACGAGGATTAACGGCACTAAAAGGTAGCCTTTTCCACTTTAGTATTTCTTCCTTTTCTATTCTACTCGGCGGCCGCTTTTCGATGGAGGCGAAAAGCAAGGCACCCGTGTGCTGTGCGATGTCAGTGCACGTTAAAGAACCCCAGGTGGTCGAAATTTCCGGAGTCCTCCACTACGGCGTCTCTCATAGCCTGAGTCGCTTTGGGACGTTAAACACCACAAACAAACAAACAAACAAACAATGGTAAAGTACCAGCTTAATTTCACAACAGAACTATTACTACACCTCATTTAGTTCTTTGTTTCTGTAGAAGGCTTGTAAAGACTCTGGGCAGTCTGCGTCCCTTTCCCCCCTGACTGCTTCGCTTGCTACCCTCCCTTCCCTCATCATTGGCGATTCAAAAGAAAGAAAGAGCTATGACAAGTACACAATTCCTTTGGCAAGTAATTACCTGCAATTGCTTGTGGCTTGTTTTAAATGTACTTGCAAACATACAATTATTATGTTCTATGTCGCTTCAGATTTTGAACATTATATATGCATTAGGCCTTCAGACAAGATGCATTGTAAGGGCCCGAGGTGTGCCGCCATACAGCGCACAGCAGGCCCTCCAAGCAACTGAATGCACGCCACCGCCCTGCTGACCTTTTCACGATCACTTGTTTGAATTGCATCGAATCACATTTTTGTACGCAATACCATTAATAGCCAGTTACGCGGCGAATCCCAAAAGTCGGCTAAATGGGATGGCAGAACATCGAGGCAGCCAGTGTAAAGCGCTTTTGGAGCAATACTGCGTTTTGGACAAGGATGGAACAAGAAGAGCAACTTGGAGCAGAATGGAGTTAATGGAGCAGCACTTGTGGCAAAATGTTGCTAAGGTCCGTGTTTATCTTGGCAAATAAACAACACATATTCGTTTTTCGTGAGAAAAATTTGGCTATAGTTTACATAAACAACTGGTTCGGACTTGTGCATTTCGGGAGGGTATTTTTAATATAAGAAAACAGAATAGATGCAAGAATTGAACCCCGAGGATCATCTTTAGCAGCGGGCATGCAATCAACCTGTACTGGAGGAAACCGTTCTCTTGGAAGAAGGCAGCAGAGCAGGTAACAACACAAAGCGTAAGAGGCACACACACGCACACAAGGACAATGCAGCGTTGTCCTTGTGTGTGTGTGTGTGTATGTGTGTGTGTGTGTGTGTGTATGTGTGTGTGTGTGTGTGTGTGCGTGCTTGCGTGCGTGTGTGCGTGTGTGCGTGTGCGTGTGTGTGTGTGTGTGTGCGTGCGTGCGTGCGTGTGTGTGTGTGTGTGTGTGTGTGTGTGTGTGTGTGTGTGTGTGTGTGTGTGTGTGTGTGTGTGTGTGTGTGTGTGTGTGTGTGTGTGTGTGTGTGTGTGTGTGTGTGTGTGTGTGTGTGTGTGTGTGTGTGTGTGTGTGTGTGTGTGTGTGTGTGTGTGTGTGTGTGTGTGTGTGTGTGTGTGTGTGTGTGTGTGTGTGTGTGTGTGTGTGTGTGTGTGTGTGTGTGTGTGTGTGTGTGTGTGTGTGTGTGTGTGTGTGTGTGTGTGTGTGCCTCTTACGCTTTGTGTTGTTACCTGCTCTGTTACCTTCTCCCGAGAGACGTGTGACCAACTAGCTCAGCGTTCGACTCTATTATTGGAGGAAACCGCGTTTTTGAAAGCGACCCGCCGCTAACTCTTGAAGAATAGTCTTTTTGGCGTGTGAACAAGGCTTCTGGAAGTCGACAATCAAACCATTGGCAGACATCGGAAAAGGGCTGTTTTCTAAAAAATGACGTTTTAGGCATTACAGGTCCGTGGCTTCTTTCAAGCAGAGAATTGCAGCTGGCATTTAGTAACCGCTATATATGCTTTCAAAATTTGGAAAGTGCGATCACTCTCGGAACTGTGACTCGAAAAATTCCGACTTTCCGGTCAAAAATAAAGACGCTTTCAAGAAACCGATACTCTAAGCAACAATAAAAAGCCATCACTTCAATGTGTAAATTTCACTTAACCCTGTCTTTCCCGCATCGGCTGAAGCCGCAATCAACGGATAACACCACATCTCCAATTTCCGTACCCCTTGCGCCAAGCAGTGATAGCGCTGAAAGCGTTGGTTAGAATGCAGGTTTTTTGCAAGTGTTTTTGAAAAAAGTACCCGTAACTTCGACAGGTGAATCAGGGACAAAGAGACAACTCGGCTGGCGCTTGCATTAAATTGCTTTACATTCTGGCCAACGGCACCGTTACACGTTGAGGTCACTGCCCCCCCCCCCCCTCCTTTCCCCTTGAAATTCCAAAGTAGAGATTTTTCCCTTGAAAATTCGAACAGTTGAATGTAAGCGCCCTTCCAGTTAGTCATCTGTTTACTCCTGGTTGCCCTGCCCAAGTTGGCGCTATCAGTCGAAACTGTGCCCTTCCGTATTACATGTGAAACCGTATTGCTTGTGAAACCGTGGTTCTTTTGGAATGAGGCTGCGAAACTTTCTTGAATCACAGCGCCATGATTAATCTTGTTTTGCGAATTTTAGAAATCGATAGTCTAACTGCCACCACAGAGACTGAATGTAATAAAAAGGTTAACATAAGGAATTTATTAACAGTTGACCGTCAAAACAGGCATATTTTTTCCGCAGAAGTCGTATTAATATTGTTACGAAGGGGGTAAGACGTCGGAGCCCTGAACAACACGATGATAGGGCAGGGAGCTCAGCTAGTCAACGGCAGCGCGTCCGGCACGAGAGTCTTTTTCCAACGTCTTTCTCCTTCACTTCACTTCACGTCCTTCTCCTTCACGTCATCAGAGGAGTTATTCATGGAGTGGATCCAAACACACCATCAGAGGAGCTTCTATCAAACATCCGACTACGCACACAAGGGGTCGAGCTCGTTCAAGCACGAATGTTGGGAAAGTCTCGCACGGCAGTGCTAACATTCATAGGCCCCATTCTCCCCCGCTACGTCATCTATTACGGGGGAGAGACGGCATGTTACCCATATCGACCAACCCAACAGATCTGCCAAGACTGTCTCAAGGCAGGCCACAGAGCGGATGTCTGCCCAACACCCAACGCCAACGTATGTCGGAACTGCGGCCTTCATGAACCAGAGGAAAACCACACCTGTGAAGCCAAGTGCGTGGCCTGCCAGGGAAACCACCCAACAGGAGACAAGGCCTGCAAGCAGCGCCTCAGGGCACATATCGGACGTTACAACAACAAAGCTAAACAAAGCAATAACAATCAGCAACAGAAGCCCCCCAAGCAGCACGTCAGCCGGAGAGATCAGCAGATCAAGCCGATGGAGCGCCGCTGGTTTTCATCGGAGGAGGAGGAACAGCAGCTGGCAGAGAAACAGAGACCCCAATCCCGATCGAGATCCAAAGGACGGGACTTGACAGCCTACTATTCCCAACAGAAGACACAACAGATCAGGCCCAACCAGCAGGGACCACCAGAAGCGATAGGGGCGACGCCAGACAAGCTAGAGCACGACAGCAAAAGGGTAAGCTGGGCTCAGGTTGCCTCTCCCACTGCTCTAAATGGGTATGGTCCATGCCAGGATTGCACTAGGCTCGAGGAGCAAAATAGACAACTGAAAATAAAACAATCAGAACAACAGAAACGCCTCAATAAGGTGGAACAACAACTACAACAACTGCTACAAATGGGTCAGAAGCAAACTGCCCCCCAACCCTCATCAGTAGTATCGATACAGCCACAACCGGAACAAAATGCTGTAAAAACCTCCGCATCTCAACCTCAACAGGCGAGTGTACTCCAAACGCAACGGCAGAAAACGCTTACGCAAACTCTCGGACTTCACACTCAAGAAAACGCACCAAGCATTCTTACTCAAATGCAACAAATGATTATTCAAATGCAGCAGACCATGACACAACTAACCAAACAACTCCAAGACCAACAAATTGCCACGCAAACTCAATTTGCGGCAGTTCAAGAAGAATTCAATTCGAAAATCCAAATAATAACTCAGTGGGTGCGAAAACGCACGGGAATCCCCGATGACCCTCGACTAAAAACCCACCGAAGGTCCGCTGGCATGACAGATCTCAGCGACTGCGAGTCAGTGGCGAGTAACGCTGATGGCTGCCTCCCCTAACCGGCAACCAAACCACCTAGAGCTCTGGCAGTGGAACTGTCGCTCCTTCAAGAGGAAACGCAGCTCCCTGCAGATGTTTATTCAAAACCGACCGATACCTCCGGACGTCATCTGTCTCCAAGAAACAGGATGCACAACATACCTCAAAGGATACCTCACATACACCCATGACACGGCACCTAAAATAGCTACACTAGTGGCCCCCACACTAACAGTCATACCGCACGACCTTCCCTTCAGTGAAATTAATCAAGTTCTCATCGAGATCATCTCTCAAAAAAGAAGAAAGCAGAGTGTGTTTGTTCTAAACCTTTACAGTCCTCCAAGCAACACGCACGAAGATTTCAAGCCACTTTTACTGGAATGCACACGCATAGCGGGAACGAACCCCCTTATTATTATGGGGGACCTAAACGCTGTACATACGGCATGGGGCTACCACAAGGACACCCCGAAGGGAACCAAGTTGTTGGAAGCGGCTGAGCAGCTGGACCTCTGTCTTATGACGGACACCATGTCCCCCACTAGAATAGGAAACAGTGTAAGCAGAGACACCTGCCCAGACCTAGCTTTCACCAAAAACATAAGACATTGCACCTGGACCAATCTAGAAGAAACACTTGGCAGCGATCACAAAATCCTTAGCTTATCCCTAATGACAACCCGTATGAAAAGGAACATTGGCTCTACTAAAATAACAGACTGGGATAAGTTCAGACAAAGTAGACGGCCACACGACGGCATCACAACAATTGAAGATTGGGTTCAAAGCCTGAAGGATGCTCATGCAAAAACGACCAAGACTATCAACACAACGACAAAAACCCCAGAAGTAGACAGACATCTCCTACATTTATGGGAAGCCCGAAAAAGTCTATTAAAACGGTGGAAATTGCAAAAATTTAATAGAAAACTTAAAATGAAGATAGAACAGGTTACGGCTGAAGCACAAGAGTATGCTATAAAGCTCGCCAAGCAAAACTGGGCAGATTTCTGCAATTCACTGAAAGGTACCCTAAGCACGGCTAAAGCATGGTCAATATTAAGAAGCATGATAGACACATCAAAAACCAAAACGGCCACAAGAAGAACCCTCCACACCATAGCCCATAAATACCCGGGCACAGATGCAGAATTGATCACCGCCATGCACAAGAAATACATAGGAGACCCTACTCCGGCTTGCCAAACTTCATATGCGGGTCAACCAAACCCCTCCCTTGACTCCCCCATAACACTGGCGGAGGTCTACTCAGCCGCCCGTACATTTACAAGAAACACTGCCCCTGGAGGAGACAAAGTCACCTACGCTATGATTAGGAACTTAAGCACCGAACATCTGCAAGACCTAACGAAGTACATCAACGAAGAACTGTGGGAGAAGGGACAGGTCCCATCAGCTTGGAGACACGCGGATATCATCACCATACCAAAGGCTGGAAAGCCACCGGCTGTGGAGAGTCTCCGTCCTATCTCCCTCACTTCTTGCCTGGGAAAACTCTATGAAAAAGTAGTCCATCTAAGGCTCCAAAATTACATCGACGAAAACAACATCTTTCCTTCCTGCATGCTGGGCTTCCGCAAGGGACTCTGCACGCAAGATGCTTTCCTCCGGATTAGGGAAGAGGTAATCAACACCATACCCCGAAAAGGCGAAAATTTCATTCTGGCACTAGATCTCAAAGGAGCATTCGACAACATTGGCCACCAAACCATATTGCAAGAATTAAACAATATCAACTGCGGAGAGAAAATTTTCAAATACGTGAAGGCTTTCCTCTCAGATCGCACAGCCACCATAGGAATTGGAGAGATCCGATCACCAAAAGTACCCATGCCGAACAAAGGTACACCGCAGGGTTCAATAATCTCTCCAATGCTATTTAACATAGCAATGATAAATTTAGCAAAAAAACTGTTGACCCGCACTGATATTGGCTTCACTTTATACGCGGACGACATCACCATCTGGGCTACTCAGGGATCCTTGGCGCAAAAAGAAGAAGCTCTGCAAGCCGCTATAGACCTAGTCGAGGAATTTGCCGGGGAGAGTGGTCTTCAATGCTCCCCAGAAAAATCCGAACTTATCAGGCTACACAGAAGAAATTACAAGTCCCCAGGAGAAATTCAGCTCTCTCTAGGAGACCAGATAATTTAAGAGAAGGACAAGATCAGAGTTTTGGGGCTGTGGTTGCAAAGCAATTTGAGAGTGGATTATACAATCAAAACACTCAAAACCACTGTTAACCAAATTTCCAGAATGATTAGAAGGGTAACCTGCCACCGGAAAGGGATGAGGGAGGAGGACACCCTACGCCTTGTACAGGCCCTAGTCGTTAGCAGAATTACCTACGGGCTCCCATATCACGAAATTAGATTCACTGATAAAAGGGCCATTGACACTATCATAAGAGGAGCCTATAAAACGGCCCTAAACCTCCCGCCAACAACATCAACGGAACGTCTTTGGGCACTCGGAGTGCACAACAACTTCGAGGAGCTCAAGGAGGCGGTTCTAGAGAGTCAGAAACAACGCCTAACAACAACGCAGGCGGGTAGGGAAATCCTGTCAAAACTAGGGCTATGGTAGGCACTAAGAACTTCTGAGATCAAATCACAAATTCCGACATCCACAAGAAACAACATCTATGTGAACCCGATACCCAGGCACATGCACCATGAGTTACAGAAGGGTCGAAGGAAAGCCAGAGTCAAATCATTGGAAAAACAATTGTCTAAAGACGCGGAAGTTGTCTACGTGGACATAGGGGCTTACGGCGAACCTGGCAAGTTCACAATAGCTGCAGTTGACCACAAGAAGAGGCCAATTATTCAGGCTTCGATCTATGCCAAGGATCCTGCGGAAGCGGAATCACTGGCAATAGCCATCACCATAAAAACACAAGACAACCAAAATAAGTCATCACACGTAGTGACGGACTCACAACCAGCCTGCAGGGACTACCTGGCCGGAAAACCTCACAAAAGAGCGTGTGCAATATTACGTTCCATCTCCCAGACGCACACAATTACATGGACACCTGGACACGAAGGCCTAGAAGGAAATGAGGTAGCGAATGATCTAGCCCGAGCTCTTACAAACCGGGCGGATCCCCATCCCTACCTCACCCCTCTCCTAGGACCCTACGGCGACAGGCTGGAACACCTACGGTTAGAAAGAAGAATTTTCTCACCACCACACAAACACCTTTCTTCCTCGGACGCTATAGACTGGAGAAAAATACAAACACATTCCCTAATCTTCAAATTTTAAATAAGATAAGCCCAACAAAATACACAAGTTACTGTCCTTGGTGCGGTGCAAGCCCCACACTCTTTCACATCTCTTGGGAATGCCAGGACAAACCTGACCCCACGGTAATAGTGCCATGCCCGACACACGAGCAGTGGGAGGCGGCCCTGACCAGCGACAACCTGGACCAGCAAGCCTGGATTATCCAGCTAGTCCGCAAGTCAGCTGCTGCCAGCGGAGCCCTGGACTAGGGGCACCGACCACCCAGCTCCTGCGAATATTTACTGATTATATGCTCATTAAAAGTTTTCTCTCTCTCTCTCCTTCACTTGTGTTCTAAACTTCATCTTCTTCTGTACTGTTACATTTTCCCCCTGGGCAGACGAAGCCCCCCGGGCGATCCACGAGAGTGACACGGCTTCATCCGGGCGACATGGGCAACTTCGGTTCTGACTGAACGACGACCACTTGCTGTCATACGCGCTATTTGGTAGTTCACTACACTGACGCGTTCAAGCACAACGTAAGGGCAAGCGTAATGCGCCAACATTTTCTGGGCTAAACCACGCTTTCGGAGAGGTCGCCAAAGCCACACTAAATCTCCAGGGGCGTAAGACATATGGTTATCCCGGCTGTCGTACCGAGCTTTTGAACGCTCTAGCGAAGAGAGAATTCGCTAACGGGCGAGACGGCGAGCTTCTTCGGCTCGACAAAGAGTTTCCGCGATGCACGGTTCGTCATGGACGGAGTAATGAAGAATGGTGTCTAGACAATACCGAGGAGCACGGGCATATAGCAGAAAGAACGGGCTGTAGCCAGTCGTCTCATGTGTTGCAGTGTTGAATGCAAACGTTTTAAACGGCAGTATAGTATCCCAATGCTTTTGGTCAGATGCGATGTAGTACATAGATAGCATGTTTGTGAGTGTGCGCTTTGTGCGCTCCGTCAGGCCGTTTGTTTCAGGGTGATATGGTGTGGAATGCCGAAAATGCGACGCACACAAACGAAGAAGCTCTTCCACAACATCTGTCATAAACTGCCGACCTCGGTCACTGATGATCACTCGCGGAGGTCCGTGGCGGAGGATCAGAGAACGGAGCAAGAACAGGGACACGTGGTGAGCGGTGGCTGAAGGAAGAGCTGCCGTTTCACAGTAGCGGGTGAGGTAGTCGGCACAAACCACGATCCAACAATTTCCGTGGGACGACGTCGGGAAGGGACCCATAAGGACGATTCCAATTTTCTCAAATGCGCCACGTGGTGAAGTCACAGGATGTAGCAGGCCCTGTGGCGTGGACGCAGGACGTTTGTGTTGTTGGCGCTCAGTGTAGCTCGCCACATATCGCTCAGTCGTCTGGCGCATCTTTGGCCAATAAAACCGGTCGCGGGCACGACAGAGCGTTCGTGCAGAGCCCAGGTGCCCGGAAGTGGGGTCGTCGTGCATGGCACGTAAGATGCTCGAGCGGTAGCTCTCTGGAACCGCAAGTAAAAAATTCGTGCCGGTGCTTGAGTAAGCCTTTTTGTACAAAAGGCCCTCACGGAGACAAAATGGGCTGGAAGCAGTGGAATCCCGCGCCTCCGCAAGCAGTGGCTCGGGGCTTTTGTCGGCCTCTTGCGCAGTCCGCAGGGCCGAGGCGTCGGGAAACTCGGGCACGACAGAGGCGATGTAGTGATCGAAATCACCAGAGTCACATTCGGTCGTAGGAAGAGGAAGACGTGAAAGACAGTCTGCATCGGCGTGTTTGCGGAACTCTTGTAAGAAACAGTGAAGTCGTACTCCTGCAGACGAAGGGCCCAGCGTACCAGACGACCAGATGGATCACGAAGCTTGACGAGCCAACACACGGCATGATGGTCCGTCACAACCGTGAAATGGCGTCCATATAGGTAGCACCGAAACCGCTGAACAGCGAAACCTACAGACCCCGCCGGGGTGGTGCAGTGGTAAGACGCCCGACTACTGTGCCGGAGTTCCCGGGTTCGAACCCGACCGCGGCGGCTGCGTTTCGATGGAGGCGAAACGAAGAGGCGTCGTGTGCTGTGCGATGTCAGCGCACGTTAAAGATCCCCAGGTGGTCGAAATTACTCCGTAGCCCTCCACTACGGCTCCTCTTTCTCTCTTTCCACTTTCATTCCCACCTTCCTCCCTTCCCTTACGGCGCGGTTCGGGTGTCCACAGAGCAAGTGTGACAGTTACTGCGCCTTTCCCTTCCTGTGAACCAATTTAACTTTTTAAACCTACAGCGAGACACTCCTGCTCCGTAACAGTGTAGTTTCGCTCAGGTTTGCTGAGGGAACGGCTTGCATACGCAATTACATGCTCGCCTTTTGTCGAACGTTGCACAAGCACAGCGCCAACACCAATCCCACTTGCATCAGTGTGGACTTCAGTCGGGGCGGAGGGGTTGAAGTGCCGTAGTATGGGATGCGACGTAAGCGGAAAACTAGTTGATGGAAAGGCGCGTCACAATCTGAAATCCAGTCGAAGGGGATATCCTTTTGTAGAAGGGATGTTAGAGGGTAGGCGACGTCGGAAAACCTTGGGATGAATCGTCGGAAGTAGGAACACAGCCCCAGAAAACTGCGGAGCCCCTTTTGAGTCTGTGGTCGTTGGAATGCTGCAACTGCTGCAGTCTTCTGTGGATCTGGCCGAACTCCATCGCGGTCGACGAGATGCCCGAGTACCAGCGCTTGAAGTTCGCTAAAATAGCACTTTTTGGAATTCAGAACAAGGCCAGCCTTCTGTAGGCAATCTAAAACAACAGCGAGTCGCTTGTTATGTTCAGTAAAAGTCCGGCCAAAAATAACAACATAGTCTAAATAACACACGCAGATTTTCCACTTGAGGCCACGAAGTATTGTGTCCATAAATCTTTCAAATGTGGCCGGCGCATTACATAGGCCGAAGGGCATCACGTTAAATTCAAATAAGCCGTCCGGCCTAACAAATCCAGTTTTTTCCTTGTCAGCAGGGTTCATCGGAATCTGCCAATACCCCGATCGCAAATCAACTGAAGAGAAATAAGACGCAGAGAAAAGGCAATCTATGGCATCGTCGATGCGCGGGAGAGGATACACATCCTTTTTAGTGATGGAGTTGAGGCGACGATAGTCAATGCAGAACCTCCATGTTCCGTCTTTTTTCTTCATCAATATCACGGGAGCAGCCCAAGGACTGGAGGATTCCTGTATTGCGCCCCTGTTCAACATGTCTTGGACTTGCTCTGTGATCATCTTACGCTCTGATGGCGACACACGGTACGGTTTTTGACGGATCGGATGGGTAGATCCCGTGTCAATCTTTTGGCATGCGCGCGACAGCAGAAAACGTTGCGAGCCGTCGGACTGCGCGAAATCAAAGACGGATATCTGTTGTTGTGAAGTGTTCAACGATGCGCTGATCATCGGAAGAAGCTTTTCCTCAGCAGGTAAGTTAGCAGCGGGGTTGTCTAGGGAAGGAGTAACGACAGCTACACAATTCGAGAGAGTTGAGCACCATGAAGCTAGTTTGGAGCCCGCTGGAAAAATAACTGGTTCCGATGAGCAATTTATAGTCCACAGTCCGGTACAGCCCTCTTTCACGCGAACCAAACAATGCGGCACTAACGCATTTTTCTTTACGCACTGTAAATTAGGAGGCGCCACAGTAGCCTCAAGAGAGTCGTTAATAGCACGGGAGTAGGACCTCTGGACACACACTGCAGAATGTGGCGGTATGACGACTTCATCACACACACACAAAACATCTTCATAATTTGACGTCTCTTCCAAAAGTTCACGAGGAAGAGAACCACTAACACTTAGCTCTCCCGTTCGACAATCAACTGCAGCGCCGCACATACGCAGGAAGTCAATTGCCAAGATTAGGTCGTGTGTACATCGAGGCAGTACTGCAAACTCCACCGGAAATACTGTGCCCCCCAAAGAAACTTTAACGCTGCATACCCCAACCGGATGCAATAACTCTCCACTTAACACATAAAAATTTGCAGTTCTGTCCCAAACAAACATAACTTTGTTCTTCAAAAGGTTCTTAAAATCTAAACGTATTACTGAAACTGTAGCACCAGTGTCTACCAACGCCATCGTTGGCAAACCATCAACAATCACATTGACCTTGTTCTTTAACACGCACACAGACGGAGGAATAATAGGTATCAGCGCACATTGTACAGCGACCTCACCTCCATTGGCCGCGCTGGCTAGTTTTCCGTCATTGGTAGCGGAGATGGGCGTTGTGGGGACGGGGATCGGCGCACACGAAATGATGGAGGTGGCGTCACACTACGGTCAGACGCTAGCGAATGGCTGCGGGGTCCTTCGTTTTGAAAACGGCCCCTCCGGGAGGGATGTTCTGGCCGATAGCTGTCGATGTAGGGCTGGACGATGCGTCGGTTCGATGCCGTCGGGGGATTCCGGAAGGATGGGCGCCGATTGCAGTAGCGGGAAATGTGACCCGCGGCACCACACCGGTAGCACACTGGAAGAGGTCGGTCAAAAAATGGCGTGTCAGCTGGTTCCTGCATGGTAGGCCTCGACGAATATGTAGATGGTGGTTCTGGGACGATGTAATTGTCCGGCGGTCAGCGCGATGTACGACTGGAGTAAGGGCGAGGATCTCTACGCTGATGGCAAGAGAATTGTTGGAAACTCTCTTCCGGTCTTGGTCGCGGAGTGTATAGGACTTCGCGGCAGGCAAAGTCGGTGACATTCGCGGACATCGGCGGGCACGCACCCCCACAGGTTGGAAGAGCCATTGGGCCGGGCAAGCGGCTCACGTCGTGACATCTCATCTCGAACAATTTCACGGATGGCGCACAGGAGGCTTGGAGATGGCGATTCTTCAATACTAGCCACTGTAGTCACATTTGCGAGCCGTCCAAATTTTGATGTAATGTGGCGAGTCTTAAGAGCCTCGAATGTTCGGCAGTGCCGGATAACATCAGAGACCGAACTCAAGTTTTCCTTTGCAATGAGGAAGTGGTAGACATCTTCCGCAATTCCTTTGAGCAGATGGCCTACTTTATCGCCTTCAGTCATCCTGCTGTCGACGGTCTTGGACAACTTGAGTATGGCCTCTATGTAGGTGGTGCAAGTTTCTCTGGCTGTCTGCGCCCTCTGAGCAAGTTTCTGCTCGGCCTGTTTCTTCTTTGCAGCTAGGTCACCGAAACATTCCTTGATTGCTTCGACAAAACATTCCCACGTTGTCAGGGAGTCCTCGTGATTCTCATACCACATCAAGGCGGTTTGCGTAAAAAAAAAAAGACTACATTGGCTAGTTTATCCACTGAATCTCAGCGGTTATAGCGGCTAACACGTTCATGAGTGAGCCAGTCATCAACATCTTCCCCTGCTTGGCCGGCAAAGGAACGAGGCTCTCGAAACGGTTGCGTCGCATTCGTGGTGGTCGGCGGCACATCGCGAGACGGGGGTAGAGGGTCCCGTGTTGATGTTCGGGGCTGCTCGGTAGTCTGCTGCATTCTTGTTGAAAAGGGTGGGAAACCAGAGAGGCGGTGGCTTCGACGAAGCTCCAGCGGTTGAGAATGCGTCTTGAGGGTAGTCACTTCCCGCACCTCCACCAATTTGTTACGACTGGGGTAAGACGTCGGAGCGCTGAACAACACGATGATAGGGCAGGGAGCTCAGCTGGTCAACGGCAGCGCGTCCGGCACGAGAGTCTTTTTCCAAGGTCTTTCTCCTTCACTTGTGTTCTAAACTTCATCTTCTTCTGTACTGTTGCAATATTATAACGTGGCCATAACAGCAATAAGGCGCTCTGGAGTACAATGAAGAGCTCCAAAAACAGACCCTGTATTAGGCTTACTTGCCTCCGCAATAAATAAACAAATAAATAAATAAAGCTCTATAATTTGGTGGTGGCGATGGCAGAAAACTAGCTCCGCGGTACGGGTCTCTCGGTACCGCTCAATGTAAAGCCGGAAAAACAACAGATATTACCACGCCGAGAGCATCCAGTAAAATTAAGAACACTGTTGAGTACTGACGCCGAACTGCGACTTCTCGTGTTAAATAGCTCAGGATCTTTTGCTACAAAGAAAGTAATAAAGCATTCGGCATCATTTAGCGTGAACAAGCAAGCAAGCGAACAGAAAAATGCAAACGCGGCGTTACTCCCTCCTAAAGGAAGCGTCGACCCAATGGCGTATAATGAAAAGAAAGATCAGCTTGCGAGCAAACAGTAAACATTGAATAATGGCAAACTTAAAACATTTCTCAGCTTTAATAATAGCGCGCGACATGCCCAATTTCTGGCCTGTAGCTCCATATGTCGATTGCTTGCTTAATATTGTCACGTCTCGATTGAACGCCAAGGAGGACCCAAAGATAGGACGGGTTTAATAAATCAACCTGGACGAGTCTTGCGCTCCAACTTCCTTCTCTTCCAGGCTCGCGCTTGTGGGCCCAGTCATCATCTTTGGCGTCGTCTTCTATGCGGCAATATTGTCCGCAAAACAAAGCAGAGCAAGGTGGTCGATATAGTAAACAACTTAGAAACGAAGATCGGTCTGGCGATAAAGCATAAATTGTCTCTCAACATTTAGCAAATGGCTTTTCAAAATGTTTTAAAATGTTTTGGCTTATTTAGAAGTGCTTTCCTGTAAATGCATTTATTGTAGCATTATTTGAATATTCGAAGATTTTAGCTCTTCTTGGCTTTAGTTACGTAACATATCTGAAGATAGGATTAGCAATTTAAGGGGAACAATAACGTATTTATCCATCACTTATACATTATTAGCATATATGTCAGCAAAGCCAGCGCCAGCAACTTTTAATTCGTTAAATATAATGGTAACTTTGTTACGACCTTTTCGTAATAAATAAATTGCTGTAAAGAGTACCTGGTAGGCATTTGAGGATTTGAGAGAGACGTAGAGAAATTTTCATAAATGCATTCGAAATACCTAATCGGGTTGTGTAAGGAAAGTAGAAATACTTTATTTATAATTGAATTAAATACGTACCCGTTCAAAAAGAAATCGATTGTTTGAATGCACCTTATACTCCGTTACGGCAATATTTAGTTTTGCCTCATAGTGTTTTCCTTTATCCTTTTTCAGTAGACTGTTAGGCGCCTCGCTGAGTTGTCTGTAGCGACTATTAAGCCTATTTCTAAAAGGACCGTGCTTGAAAATTTTATACAAGCTTCAACTTTACCGCATGGACTAGTACCCACTAGTGAGCTAAGTACTATACATAGCAGAAAATATTTTATAGCATTTCATCTGAGTGGTTGATTCGTCATGTCATATTCAGTTGAAAATTCGCCACATACTTTGTTGGTATCCGCTTGACGATTTACGCCACGCGATTCAACGTCAGTAATTATATTATTGTTCTCCTTGATACAAAATACAGAATTTGTGATCTTTGAGTAGGCTTTTGTTTACAATTATACAGAAGAAGTTAAACGAGGAAGTGATACGTAACATTCTTTTCCAGAATCCCAACGTGTTGGTGTTTTGGTAAAGGTCACAAATGTTTTCAATATTTTCGAATTATTTCAAGGTGTCCACAACAATTCGCACCTAAACATCGGTATCCGATGCATTTAGGTGTAGATTTTGATGTAATAATGCGGACTTCATCAACCAGGAGCGGCTGGTAGCATAACCGATTGGCATCGGTTAGATTTCTTTAACTTAGTCATTTCATGGGGGCTTCTCATTGTGTTTACTCTGTTATCTTTTTTTAGTTACATAGCGTGCAAGTATATGCACTAATTATAGCATATATTGATAAATAATAGCCGCAGTACAAGTAAACGCACTTTACCAAGACTGCTCAAAAGCCAATTATCCGCTGCGACAACTCTAGGATCACGTACATTTACCTCTTTGGGTAGCGCACAATGCGACTTCACAAGTTTTGAAAAGATAGAGATTCAGGGCAGGGTTAGTTTTTTTTTTTTTTTTTTTTCATTTCCAAGCGACACGTCAACTCTGTCAACTACGTTATCCTCTCTAGTTGAAGAGACCCCCTCTTATTGACATTAGCCAGGATTTCGCCCTGGTATCATGGTCTATAACTGCATAGAGTGTGAAACGTCATGTGAAAAAATTTAAGCTAGATGGCAGAAACACAGCAAAAAGAACCCAAGGTTATCAAATTTTTCCAAAATCCTACGGTGTCCTTCATAGCCTCAGTCGCATTTGGACATTATACCACGTAAACCGAACCTGACCTAAGTAAATAATTGATTATGCCATGCCGAACATTCATGCGCGCTGGTTTGATGAATAGCACACGCGATATAAATCATTGAGAACGGTTTACTTGTACCAATGTTCGTACATACGTACAGCAAAACGCACTACGAAAAAAAGCTATCCTCAAATAAGAGAGCCTAAAAATACATCGACGGTTGCAGCAGTATGCCGCGAATGATGGGCACGTGGAGGAGATTAAGCCTGCTTTGCAAATCGATCTGTCTTCCGTATGGCCGTGAACCACCGTCTTCATTTGTGCCCTTAGCCTGCCATGGTCATCTTGATTTTTTGACAGCACACCCCACCTCCTCTTACTCGGCGCCTTGAAGATCTAGACAGCGTGTTGTTTCCTAAGTGCCGTGCCAGCCGAAGTAAAATAGCGCTAGACTAATCGATCTCAGCAACTGAGCAGGAGGTAGGAGAGCAAAAGGAAAATACAATACTTAAGTGAACACACCTTCTAAATGGGGCCCTACTTGCATAGCCTATACTGGGGCAAACGGGGGGGACGATTGCGCTTCTGACTACTTATTCCGTTCTGCCTTTCAAGGACCCCTTAATGAACTCTCTTGCTAATCTCCTCCTGTATGTTTCGTTCCTCTGCTGCCCACTGCTTCAAGCCTAGTACCCAGTTCAAAGTTGTATGAAATTATTTTTCTTTTTCGTGATTTTTCCTTGAACAGCCTTTTCTGGCAATAGAGGGTAGCGGGATTACGTAGCTGTTTGCTGCTGTTTCGTTTTCTCTTTGTTTGTGTCTTACCTGCTGCGAACGAGAAAACGGTGTTTCGAAGCTTATATGAAGAAAAATGAGAAAGGGATACAACCTCGAAGTGCAAACGGCTTTCCACTTTAGCACGTGCCAGGCAATGGGCTCTTCGCGAAACGCTGCTAAATCTAGTAAATGCTACATCGCAAACATTGAGAAGCATTTAATTGAAGGGCCATTTTAATTGCTGACCTTCTTCCTCCGCTCTCTCCCTGCTCTAATGAGGGTGTTCAGGAAACTTGACCATTTCGACTTAACTTAGAATCTCAAGAGACGGAGAGGCCTTTAACTGGCACTTTGTTTTAGAATGTACATACCCCTGGCGAAGAGGGAAGAACAAGTTACGGATCTAGATAATAATTCCTCCTCGATGGCGCTCACCAAGTTTTCACAATTCGACACCATGCCGCCATTGTATTTTGGATTATTGTTTAAGCGCCATCTCCTGATGTTTGCCTGGGGCGTAAATTACAATGTCTGCAACCGTGCACTAAGGGCGGCCAAACTCAAACAAGCACGGAGACTTTAGGAGCGTATAGGTGGAATCTACTTTTCATAGTAGGAACTGTCATTGTTTCAGGGCAGTCCTAAATAACGAAGAAAGTAAAAAATATCTGGAAATGAGGGGCTCGACATGATATTCGTACTAAGAGAGCCAATAGTCACTGATACCGAGGCAAGCATAGCAAGATTTTGTTTTTGTGTTCACCAATGCGGAACTGTAATGGAGATATCTGATTAGAAGGTAGAAGAGAAAATGACTCCAGGTAAACACTTCAGTTGCAGCAAAAGTGAGACAGTTCAACCATGCCAGACACGCGACAGAATTAATTCCTTTTTCACAAGCGGATGTACGTTCAATTAGGATCTTGGTCTGGGCTAATTGGTTCATAACTATCACGACATAAGCACAGCGCGAAGAAACAAGACACAGCGCCATTCCCGTCTTGTATGTGTCTTCTTTCTAATTAGACGTACGTTACCGGCCGCTTCAGCAAGGAGAGCACGCACGTGTCCTGCAAGATAACCTGCGAGATATCATAATGAAAACTATAAACGTCCTAATCAACGCTTAGGTGGCCGCTCTCAGTGTAACGTCGTTGCGACCGGTACAGAAACGCCCAGATCATGCTTCCTATTGTAAACACTGTTAAAACATTATCATGCAAATGCATCATGTATGTCTTGTTCAGCAAAACAGCGCGTTAACGAGGAGACGCAGCGGTGCTGCATTTTAGGCACAGGATAATAACGCAGCAGATCTCACAGTAAAAATTTTCAATTTCTTCTAAAGTAACCGAAAGCTGCATTTCATAAATCACAGCTATTGCAGTGGCCCCTAAATTCCAACCGATGTCGGAAATTATTACTGTCAATCACTCACCTCCAGCTATAGAAATAGTGTTCAATTGATTCAGGAGTCCTGACTAATTTCAGTCTTTGCTGCAAAAGCTTTTTATCAGCAGCAATGATTACATTATTAAAGAAAAATATATTTTAAAATTTTATATGCGCCTTACATAAGTTCCAAAATAAATGCTATCCATTTGTTTTTAAATATGGCCCAAAATCTTATTCCGCCAGTGTTTATGCGCGTTGCCTGCACTGATTTGGGCATCAACTGTATATAGGTAAACTTCAGGATTTGTGCGCACTTCGCAAAAATAAATATGCCCCATTATGCCACAGTGAACTTTACAGTAATGTATATTTTAGACGTATGATTTAAGAGACGAGGAAGCCGAACACCAGTCTTCTCGATGCCTAGTCGAGACCCCTCGGGAGCAAGTCGTGCAGGACCTCATCCAGTAGGGCGTAAGGGACCAACTTCATGCAGGTACTCCAGACCAGACGCTTTCCAACGTGCCCTCTTTTAAAAGCGTCGTTGTGCGAAGTCGTCCGCTACGATGTACGCCTAGGAGAGCAACAGCACCAGGTCATTTATGTTTTTGAGGTTCCTCACGCGCCGTCTTTACGAAAGACCAGCGTAATGCATCTGTCCTCCGTCGGGCCTCAAGTCACAACGTGAATGCCACAACTGCAGCCTTCTAGCCTCACCGCGCCTTCCTGGTGACCCCACATCACCAGTCTTCCAGCGACAGCGTAAAAGTGTAGTGTAGTGAGTACTAAGTTACCGCCCCTCTGCTGCCTTTTTGATACAGCAGGTCATCTCAACAGGGCGCGCCCGTGCGTAGAGTGGGCATGCACAGTACGTCTCGCACCGGATGACACCTGCCTTTGGAACGTGGAATGGCCACTTAATGTAGAATCTGACCGATTGGCGCGCCAGAGCCCATTCCCGCCCATGCGGTCACGACTATCACCTTTGCTTACTTGCAACGTACTGTTCCCCAAGCACCTGCCGAGCCACAAGCTACGGTGAACGCCGGTCCTCGACTCACGCCAGAAAAACTGATTCCAGCGGCTTCTGGAGACAAGGCTGCTGGCGTTGGAAACTGCGAAGATCCTCCATCGCCATCATTCAGATACGACGATATTTAGGACCAGAGTTTAGCAGTTAGGCATCAGGGCCGATGGAGAATATCTCACTAATCTGCGATTCGCTGACGACATTGTCTTGGTAATTGTTAATTGACTCAGGTTACCAATTGCAACTAATTATTACTCATCTATACAGAATAAGCAGAAGGGTGGCCTTAATAATAATATGCAGAAGACTAAGCTAATGTTGAACTACCTGAGAAAGGAACAGCAGTTTAAAAGAAGCACTGGAAGTGGTAAGCGAATATGTCTACTTTGGACTGGTACTAACCGCAGGACCGGACTTAGAAAGGGCAATACCTAGGAGAATAACATTGGGGTGGAGAGCATTTGGTACTCACACATTATGGTACTCACACATTATGACTAGCAACTAACCGGTATAACTCAAGCGGAAAGTGTATAACTATTGCATTCTACTGGTACTCACATATGGGGCTGAAACATGGAGGTTAACGAAAAGGGTTCTACCCAAGTTAAGGACCACTCAGAGGGCAGTAGAACGAAAAATGCTAGGTGTAACCTTGCGAAGTAGGAAGCGTGCAGAGTGGGTCAGAGAAATAAATCTTTGCTCACATTCTAGACGAAATTAAAAGAAATCGGCATCGGCAGGGCTTTTAGTACGAAGAGAGGATAACCAATAGCCTCTTAGAGTAACAAATTGGATTTCAAGGGAAGGGAAGCTCCGTTGGGAGAGGCAGAAAATTGAGTGGATGAGAATAAGAAACTCGCAGGGGTTAAGTGGATGCAGCTAACACAGGACCAGAGTAATGCGAGGAAAATAGGAAAGAGCATCGCCTTACAGTGGGTATAGTCCAGCTGATCATGACAATGATATTGATGATGATAATTTGTGCGAAAATTCGACGTGGCCAGGTTATTCAAAACCATTTCCGATGGTTCAGTAAGGAGACCCATCCTGGGTAGAATTTGAAAAACAAAAGTTTTGACGTAATTATCGGGACAAAGCATTAGCACGACGGGGGGGAGGGGGGGGGGGGAGAAGGGACCAAATTTTATCTTAAGGAAATTCAGGAAACAGCGCGAATCACAATCCGTAGTTTCAGTGATTTCGTAGTGCTGTATGATTGTTCGGGGGATGGATCCCGGGCCTCGACGTCCTGCAGGCGGATGGTGCTGTCATTAGCAGGCACAAATCAAGGGCCGTGTTCTCAGGAGTTCCGGAAATCCCTGCCATGCGTATCGTGAAACACGATAGTAAGGTTCCAAGGGTGTTCCTTCACGACTACGAATGTATCCTCGAATCCATGTGTCCTGGAATTGAGAAAATAAATTGTACCACATAGAGAAGAGCCCGTACTGCTGTCACATTGATTTCCAACGAGGTGCCTTATTTAGGTGCCATAGGGCTGAGCTCTTAAGACTAGGCCGTATCGTGGCGCGCCATTTGGAACTTAAAAAAAAATCCTGAATTTTAACTTGATCAGAAGAATCCACTTGGCTGTTCTAACAGGTTTCACAGATTGCTTCGATGAGAGCTCCAAGTACGGATATAATCTTGTCCGCAAGCATCGTATCGTGACAAACAGTGGAAACTACCTCTAAGCCAGCATCCATATCACGTTTCGCTGATGGAACGTGGAGTCATTAAAATGTCATCATCATCATCATCATCATCATCATCATCAGCAGCAGCAGCAGCAGCAGCAACCTCACTATACACACTGCAGGGCGAAGGCCTCTCCCATATTTCTAAAATCAACCCGGTTCTGTGCTAGCTGCATCCACTTGACCCTTGCGAACTTCTTAAACTCATCTGCCCACCTAACTTTCTGCCGCCCCTGCTACACTTTCCTTCCCTTGGAATCCAGTTTGTTACCCTAAACGACCATCGGTTACCCTCTCTTCGCACTACATCTCCTGCCCAAGCCCCTTTTTTTCTTGATTTCCACTAGAATGTCAGTAACTTGAGTTATTTCTCTGACCCAATCTGCACGCTTCCTATCTCATAATGTTACCCCTACCATTGTTCGTTCCATAGCCCTCTGGGTTGTTCTCAACTTAAGTAGAACCCTCTTGGTTAGCCTCCACGTTTCAGCCCCATAGGTGAGCACAGGTAAGATGCAAGTGTTGTATACTTTCCTCTTTAGCGATACCGGTAAGCTGCTAGTCATAATCTGTGAGTGCTTGCCAAATGCGCTCCATCCCAATCTTATTCTTCTTGTTATTTCCTTTTCATGGTCCGAATCTGCGGTTACTACCTGTCCTAAGTAGACATATTCGCCTACTACTTCCAGTATTTCGCTACCTAATGTAAACTGCTGTTCCTTCCCGAGGCTGTTGAACATTACCTTAGTCTTCTGCATATTGATTTTCAAGCCTACCTTTCTAGTTTTTATGTCTAGGTCATCAATCATTATTTGCACTTCATCCCCCGAGTTGCTTAGCAAGGCAATGTAATCAGCAAAGCGCAGATTACTGAGGTATTCTCCATCTACCCTTATCCCTAACTGCTCCCATTCCAAGTCTCTGAATACTTCCTCTAAACAAGCTGTGAATAGTACTGGGGAGATTGTGTCTCCTTGCCTAACACCTTTCTTTATGGGAATTTTGTTACTTTCTTTATGCAGAACTGTGGTTGCTGTGCAGCCACTATATATATCTTCCGGCACTTTCACGTACGGCTCGTCTACCCCCTGATTTCGCAATGCCTGCATCACCGCCGAGGTTTCAACTGAGTCAAATGCTTTTTCGTAATCAATGAATGCTATGTATAAGGGCTGGTTATATTACGAGCATTTTTCTGTCACCTCGTTGATGGTATGGATATGATAGATAGTAGAGTACCGTTTCCGAAAACCTGCTTGATCCTTTGCTTGATTGCAGTGTAAGGATTGTCCTGATTCTATTAGCGATTATTTACAAATACCTTATACGTAACAGACAGTAAGCTAATTGGTCTGTAATTTTTAAGGCCCTTAACGTCCCCTTTTCATTTAATTTCATTTTTATTACCTTAAAGACCCCTCGCGGGGTATTACATAATGGATGGGATGAGCAGGAAAGGTACAGGACAATGCAATATATGTGATCATATACAAAAAATGTTGTTTAGATTGCTAGCAAACGATAAAGGGCAGGTGGTGTCGACTATATACTGGGGAAGGCCGTTCCAATCTTTAGCTGCACGTGGGAAAAAGGAGGCTGAAAAATTAACAGTTCGGGCACGTGGGCGAAACACTTGAAGCGTGTGGCTAGTGCGGTGGGAAATGTAAGATGCTGGCGTGATTTAGGGGGCACGGTTAAGTGATGAGTGAAAGAATGTTTGTTGAATGAAGATAATGTTTGCATTCTTTTATGGTTACGTTACCGTCGATGAGACCAGGCAATGCGTATACTGAGTGGCCAGTTTTTCTAGCACTATATCCCCTCGTCCTTCAACAAATCTAATGTTACATGTTCCTCTCCACTTACTTTCCCCTTTTCATAGTTTCTAATGCTTTCTTGACCTCGTCAGGATACTTTGTTGGGCGAGTAGGTGCTTAGTCATTATTAATTTAAACAGTGCGAACATGAAGACAGAGGACAAGATAAAAGAAAGCCACAGTACAAAGTGCTCGTGCAGTGGCTTTCTTGTATCTTGTTCTTTGTCTTCGTGTTCGCGCTGTTTAAATTAATCATTTCTTGACCTCGTCCTTCTTGACCTTGTCCACCATTAAAATGTAAGTCGGACGGTGTTATCCAGTCGTTATCTCATCGGGGTACCTGTGGCCCTGGTACAAAATATATGCTACAATTTGCAGTTCCGGATCGATTAGCGGAGACTGAGCACAGTGATCAAAAAAGTCGTTTACACACGACCGAGAATTCAGAACTCTTCAACCAATTCCAAGACTCTAGCTCATTAGGCACCATGAGCGGGGCACGGTAGAAACTCTCGACTATATTCTAATGCATTGTGCCGCGCTCTCCGAACAACGCCGCGAGTTGCTGGCGGCTTACAGCGCGCAGGGTGTAATCCCGGACAGCGTCGATGCGGTCCTGTGGCTGCTAGGCAGAGCGCGCGTCCGCGAGCGAACACATGTGAGCCTGTGTAAATACTACGAACATACGGGCTTGGCGTCCCGTCTGGTCCCCTTCGCCAGATAGTGCTGGCAGGGACCGAACGCTCGGCATGTGCAATATCTAGAACGCTAACGACCCATTGCCCCCATTTGCCGTCAGTATTAATGACAACGCTCGTATGGAGGCCCGCCTGCTGTGCCGATGGTTCAGTTAACTAAGACAATTTACGGGCAGGCCTCAAGCATCCTACTGCTTCCATGTAACATAGTGTAAATACCTTTTATTTTAGCCTACCGTGTCCTTTTTTCCTGTCGCTCACCTCTTTGATTTCCTCTCCCTCGTATGTACTATTCGTTTACTTCCGACGCCTCAGTTCAGGTGATTCTGGTGATTAGATAGCAGATACCTGCACTGGCACAACTTACTAGTACTACAACTACTACTACCATGAGCGGATACAAGCAGATATATGTGGATGATAAAGACCTAGAGAAAACGGCTTTCGTGACTTCCTGTGGCCTATACAAATTTAAGTGGTCTCGGTTTGATCTTCGCTCCTCGCCGGCAATGGTCTAAAGTCTGATGGGCACAATTGTATCTTATATGAGGTAGCTATGGGTGCCTGGTGTACATGGGCAATGTCAGGATTGTCTAGGCTACCTGAGACAATAGTTGGAGTGGTTGCGCAATATTCTTGGGTCCATTAATGTACACCGCTCAACATCAGTCCTGTTTAATGTCATTTCAGCTTCGAGGAACTTCGTTTCCTCGGACATCTCAGTACTTAAGGCGTTCGCTCAGACCCCTACAAACCCGCTGCCATCTTCCTTTTCTTTTTTTCCTTTTTTCAAAGGTAACCGAGAAAAAATACCTAGGCGGTATTTTGGGGGCGGCAGCGCATGCTACGTCTCTGTTTGGCCGTAATAGTTCTCTGGAATAGCGAAACCACTTAATGCAGTATTGAAACCTTTGTTGTGAGTGGCCAAGGCGAAACTTTCAATGAGTTTGACAGTTGCCAACAGATTCTTCGATACTAGCTCTTTTCTCTGAAACGCCGAAACTGACGTCGACAGTGACGTGAGTCGGCCTTACAGCAGTGACATGCAGTTACAGGACAGCACAGAATGAACTATCATCTATTATTGACGAGCACTTTTGTGATAGTAATGAAACTATTCGAAGAAGAAGAAATAATATTTTATTGTAGTATGACCAATCGGTAATTTTAGACCATACATTAGCGGATGATCCTTTTTTAATCAGTGATCATCCAGTCACGCTTTCTGGCAAACAATAACTGCCAACTTGGCCTTTTAGAGCAGTAGTTATACTCTCCAGACTGTAACTGCTGAGTTCGCTGTGTGTCGGAAAATGAACTTGAGTTCTTCCCAAGATCCCACCATGCATTCTCCTTAATCCTCTCAGTTGGAATAAAGATATTTTCCTCACGAGACCCAACCTCGTCTTCTTAATCTTAAGCAAGTGGGTGGGAATAGAATGACTTTTAACGCTTTGCAAGGTCAAACTAGGACTTGTTCGTTTTGGTAGTGATTTACTACTTGGCGCGCAGCGCTTTCCCAACAAAAGACAAAAATATCGGAGCGGACAGATTCGAACCGGTGGGGCTCTAACCCAAGTACTCATGTCCGGTAGCCAAACATCTTAATTACTGAGCCGCTGTTGCTTGCCAAATTTAACATAGCGACAGTGCTTCATTGAAAAGCAAATTAAATTTTAAATGTTTCGTTTCCTGGCCTCAGTCGAGGATGTTACTGCGGTCAATTTTGCCGGTGTGACATCACTGGACAAAAAGCCGTCAATATGTGTCCGTTTTCGCTGAAAGAGAAAAACTTCGAGCTGGATATTTGTCATTTCGAAAAAATAATGACCTATGCTGTTGCAAGCTGTCACCAGTTAAGCAAAACAGCGCTATAAATTAGACTTCTTGAGGCAGCATCCATGTCGTCATTCGACTGTCCCTCATCCACCTCCCTACTGCCGACCTCCTGCGCATGGTGGCGGGTGGTGGACAGCCGCCACCAAACGCAAACAAAGCGATGAGATAGAAAGCTTCTTGAACCCAATAAAAGCAGCCGGCGTCAGGCCACTTACTCTTTGCCTCTCGATCACAAGCCTTGTTGCGGCGATCGACTTCATCAACTTCCTTTGGAAAGCCGAGCAGTGAATCTCACCTAACGGGTGCAAGGTTGAGAAGGAGATGAAAAGAAGTACTGGCCCAGTTTTCAATAAATCATGCTATGAAAATCTTTGAAGTGCGCAACCAACTGAAAAACCTGACATTTCTTTTGAAAACGCAGACCAAACTTTGCGTGGCGTGAGCTTTTCATGAGCAGCGCAGTTCAGCAGTAGATAACATGTTTGCTTTAAATTTCCTTTAAATGTTTTAAATTTGTATATTCTTTGTCTGTCATCCGCAAACTCTGACATTATAAATGTTTGGTATAAGTATTGCTGCTTCCGCAGCCGTTCATTGAAGCTCTGGCATCTTGCAATATTTTTGTACCCAGGCTTGATAGGTTTTTAGATCATGTTTATAAAGATGCAAGAGATTTTAAACGTTGTTATATGTCAAATATTTATCAGTGTTTTTACCATGTGGCTGTTCCTACCGTTATATGGTTGGCGAAGCTTTAAACAGGGGTAAACAGATGGTTTTACCCACGAGCTACCCCACAAGTTTGACAACTATGAGCCTCACGTGTGTTTGCCCTTATTATCATATCCAAAAAGAAGTATACATTTTCCGTCTGTGCATTCCAGAACACTGAAAAGAATGATAGAGCCACTGAGCATGGAATCGGCTCTAAGAAAAATCGGTGCGTACCAAGTGCGAGAAACGTTCACAATCATGATTGTAAGAAAATACAGCGAACTAAAAACGCCGCACAGAAAGGAACGCACGTAAACAAGGCTGACTAAAAACTGATCTTTATTCATGGAAAAACAGGCACATATAGAGTGAAACGAGGGAGAGGAGGGAAACAAACAGAGAGTTGTATGACGTTTAAGGCGGGTAAACAAAAGTAGTCTCGTCACAGCATAAAGAGTACAACAGAGAGGTAAAACGACAAAAATACGAAAGGGGGGGGGGGGGGGGGAATATACAGTGGTACTCTGAAAATCTTAAAAATAACAACAGCAAATGAAGATAAGCTGAGGTTGAAGCAAACAACAGGCAAAGGAACCAAAAAGAGGTTAAGCGCAAGCGCGAAGGCAGCCACAAGCCAGGTAAAGAAAGACCTAGGTAAAAAAAAATTATAACATTGACCGAGAGTTGTAAACTCTTTCTCTGACAGTGCAACGCACCGGGTATTGATGTACGCCTCCTTTTGATCAGCAATCACCACAGCCTCTAAAACGTCGCGTGTTAGCACTTGTCACAAAGCACAATCAGATGCTTGTGTTTCGCCACCAGGTTTCTAACATTCACTCTTGACAGCTATTACTGAAAGCCTCATAAAGAGGACGAAAACGGGGATGGTAAGTACGGGGACGGTTGTCGAACGTGATATGTTAGGCCAATGAGATGTTCATTATATTCGTCATCGCTCGAAAGAGTTGCAAGCAGGCATGGCATCCATCGCACTATTTTTGTGCAAAAACGTTTTGAAGATAGTCACAATATTCCCTAATGCGAAATTCAGGCGCCGCTATTTAAGCGTTTTTGCGATATATTGAAGCCAGGAATTTGAGAGATGCTTGTATGCATGTATATGCACTTACAAAGCACAATTTAGTTTTTTTTTTTTTTTTTTTTATCAGCCAAAGAGAACTTCTCAGAAGAAGGCAAAGAAGATCCATGAGCCAAGCCGGCAGAGAGCAGTTCTGCGAACCTGGTTCTGACCAGGCTCGCGACTCTCTCACGACTCGTCGCTCGTGAGTCTCTTTGGCTCGGTTACACCGACAGTGGCTCCAACTGCACGGCGGCTGCAACCGCCGAACGTGCTCATAGGCGCTGCGCTCTAATAAGCTTGCAAATATATGCTCATGCATCTGCGGCCTTTGCAGGTATGCCTGCAGAATAAAAACACGAGATAAATAAAGCACACATTCTGCTCCGTAGGAGGGGTTTAGGCCTTACATCCACCACGTATCAAAGATTTACTCCTAGTACCCCAGTCGTTTAATTAAGGAACCGCTACTGACATTTGCGCTAAGAGTATAGAAGAGTGAAGAGAAAGGCAGGCATTTAGTAGCTCAAGTTAACGCTTGTCGCGATGGCGCAGTACAATTGGACTTGACATGGATTCTCGGCAGACGCGAAAATGAACTAGCGCTGCAGGCCGTTGAAGCATTTTACATCAAGGAAAAGGTAAAGCACTGCATTAGCTCAAGGCACATGTTTACGTTTAAGAACCGTCGAGTATGATTTCTCGAATTCGCGCTTTATAAAATATTTTCACATTACAAATAGTTTTCCCCTGGACTAGCCCATGCGCGGCTCCAAGAGCTCATATGCTGATTTCCAGGAAGAATAAACCGACTATTGTAGTTTTCTCCTCTTCATGGTTTACTGTTTATTTTAAAAGCCAGTTTCCATGGTCAACCCATTTTAAACGTGCTACATATTTGGAGAAAATGTTGACACCTGTTAGTAGACGCAGAAGCTCTGAGCGAATGACGCATACTTCTTTCAGTCTCCCTCAGAAGCGAATTGACGTGGCATTGTTTATGCTACTAGCAAAATTAAAACAAAAGTATTTCAGCACTTCAGCACTTCATGCTCACGCAGCCTAGAGGAAAATAAGAACCGATATACTACGACCAGCATTGCTGAAATCCCACAAACATGTTTCCTTTGCCAAGAGAGTTTAAGCTTCTGAGCCATGTGTAAATGAATGAAAAAACTATGAACACGTAACCCTCCTGTGTGCTTTGCTCTTTCTTCTGCCGTTATCTATGCGCTGAATTTGTTGTTGTTGTTGTTGTGGCTGTAGGAAGAAGGAAAAGAAAATTCACGGGCCTGCTACTGGCTCTGTAGCTGAGCCACCTCCGCTTCCTCGTGCGGACAGGAGAGAAAATAGAGAAGAAAGGAAACAGAAGAGAGAGAGATAGAAGCGCGCCGCAACAACAGCCGTCATCCACCGCCGAAGCAGTGGCGGATGCAATGACGGCCTACAACAGATAAAAATTCGGTGGCAGGCCAGCTTCCACCGCCAGCGGCGGTGACCCACCTGTCCCAGTCCCGTAGTGACAGGAACTGCCACCCTTACGTAATGTGCTGAATTTGGAGAATCGGTAAAATGTCTGGTTAAGGTAAGGATCTCCGCTAGCAACAATACCTGCATCATGGCCTCGCTGAGAGATGCATAGAGCTCGCCGATGATGTCACATTATGACGAAATTCCAGGTGCTGCATCAGGCGCAAAAGAATCGGCGACAACCATGCATGCGGCGTCTTCGCAGGAGAATCTCTCGAGGGAAAACGTCCGGCGACAAATAAGCTACGAAGTTAAGGTTCTGACAATATTGCTAGTTAATCATTGTACGAGCCGCAAAAAAGGATTGATGATCTACAGAGGTAAAGCATGATGTTACACAGCGGCTGCATTTCGATGGAGGCGAAACAGTGGCGTCCGTGTGCTCTGCGATGTCAGCGCACGTTAAAGTTCCCAAGGTGGTCGAAATTACTCCGTAGCCCTCCATTACGGCTCGTATTTCTCTCTTTCCATTTTCAGTCCCACCTTCCTCCCTTCTCTTACGGCGCGGTGCAGGTGTCCTAAGAGCAAGTGTGACAGAATCTGCGCTTTCCCTTCTTGTGAACCAATAATAAGTGTTATTACAACCTAAACTTACTTTGAACAGCCTCGGAAAGCAACACCCGTTTAAGCGAGGTGGCGAGGGGTTGGAAATATTAAGAGAATAAATCTAATTAGAGTATGTAATGGCAACTGACCCAGACCACAAAAGAAAAATACTCGGCCTTTGCTATCAGGTAATCAATGACCCGTTCCCAGTATCTCTCAAGGGGAAAGTATATAACTGGTGTTTTGCCAATACTCGCCTAGAGTGCAGAAACACAGGGTTTTAATTAAATGGAATATCACACAACAGCTACGAAACGAAAGATAATAGGCACAATGTTAAGAGGCGGGAAGCGTGTCGATTGGATCAGGAAACAACTGCGGCTTAATGACATCCTAGTAACAATTAAAAAAAAAGGAGTGGGCATGAGTACAACAGAAAACTTCAAGTGGTGCAGCGCAGCGGCATGTGGCCTAGATGAGAACGAGATCAGCCCGGTGTTTGTCCCCTTCTCTCGTCTAAGCCCCGTGCCATAGCGCTGCAGCACTTGGAGAAGGGCGTGAGTAGATCATGTAATGCGAAAGCGAGACACCAGGTGGTCTCTAAGGGTAACAGACTGTATTCTAAGTGAAGACAAGCGTGGCTAAGAGCCGCAGCATATAAGATGAGCAGATGAAATTAGGAAGTGTGTAAGAAATAAATGGATCTAGTATAGCAAAGGACCGGCTTAACTGGAGGGATATGGGAGGGGCACTGGGAGCAGTCAGACTGATAACGACGACGACGACCTTAAGGGCATGAGGTAATGGCTCTAATGACTACCCTCTGCGGCTTCTTTTGTGATGCTCGTTCGTATGCACGCACTTTTTAATCGCTGATCTTCTTATCTGTGGCTGTGTTGTCTCGCGCATATACATAAGCATAGAGTGTATCAGCAACCCTAATATGCTAGTGACCACCAGACATTGATATATCAAAAAAAGAGTTCATTCAAGCAAGGCGTACAGAAGTGCGTGGCCTAGCAGAAGCACATCCTACTCCTCACCAAAGAGTCCTTCAAAATATTGGTGTGGGCTCATTGATAGTTCATTGTAAGTAAAGTTGAAGCAGCGCAAATAATTTACTGATGGTTTAGCTTGTGGTTAATCCTGGAGTTAAGCGAGAGCAATATGCATGGCTACGCTTAGGTTGGGCTTGAAAGTAAAGACATGAGTTTTGCACATAGTAGTTTACTCCATGGTTTCCGCTTTATTTATGCCATAGGGGAATCACTTTTCGTTGACCATTCTCATTCCGGTGTAGGATTTCTAGTGGTCTGACATCATCTCTACGCCAAACTCCGAGGCACATCGGCATCACAACGTTCGAACGAACCTTCTCTCCTACCAACTCGCTGTCTTCGTTTGCTTCTAACAACTACCGAGTTATCAGTCTTATTCTTCTTATTCTTCTTCTTTCTACCAACTGCCGAGCTATCTGCCTTTTTCTTTTTCTTGTTCTACCTGTTCTTTTTCTTCTTTTATTTTTCTTCTCATTTTCTTCTTCTTCGTCTCCTTTGTGTTCTTCTTCCTGTCTTTCTTATTTTTCTTTTGTAACGAAAGCTATATTGGCTGCAGTCTGGCCATTTCGCTGCGCCTATTTGTGAGAAGAAGATGAGGAGAAGGAGGAGGAAGGAAAAGAAAAAGAAGTAGTAGTAGAAGAAGAAGAAGGAGACCGGTAACTCTGTAATTGGTACAGGCGAACGACAACAGCGAGTTCTCGGACAGAAGGTTCGTTCGAACATTGTGACGGCGGTGTGCCCCGGAGTTCGATGTAGATGAGGTCATACCAATAGAAGTCTTCTACACCTGAATACGAATGGTCAACGACGAAAGGCAAAGTATGCTCATAAGTGAAGTGATTCCCCTGTGGCATAAATAAAGCTAAAACCATACAGTACACCACAATGTGCAAAAGCCATGTCTTTACTTTGAAGCCGAACGTAAACGTAGCGGCGCAGATTCCTCTCGCGTAACTCCAGGTTTAACCACAAGCTAAACCGCAGCTATTTTTTTCTTCGTCTTCTGTTTCTCCTTCCTCTCGGACAAACACGGGACAGGCACGGCTCTTCGGGCAAGCACGGCGAAATGGCGAGACTGTGGCCAATGTAGCTCTCGCTACGAAACAGGCATAGAAAAGGAACGCACAATCGAGATTTTGATCAATTGGGTCAGTCCTGATGTTCGTGTGTTCTTATATTGTCCCAGGTTTTTGCGCTGCTTCTAATTTATTTACGAAGTCCTTCAAAGTTCGATTGCCACCTGATATGAAAAGCCAGAGTAGGCAGCCCCTGCCGTGTCACGTCTTCTCGCGACGTCACACAGCACGAAGACCAACCAGTACGTGGTCGTGTCATCTGCTCACTGCCGCTTGCCAGAGCCAAGAGCGTGATTTTTCGCTCACCACGCTTCCAGCGCCGGGTATTTCGTAGTACTGAAGAGGGCCTGTAACGCTTCAGCGTTAAACTTACTGCACTACGTAATAGTAGAGAAAAATACACGACCAGTCCCACAATAAATTATTAAAGAGGAGCCTGTGTGCAGGGGTTTCTGTGTGCTTTTCTTCTGTGTGCCTTTCTTGCGCATTACAGTGATACCGTGATAGAAGCAATCGCTGTGTGCAGACCCCTGAGTAAAACTGTTGTCTTTGGTTGTCAGCGAACCGTAAACGACCCGGAACAAGAAGCTTTCAATGCGATTCGGTCGCGCGACACAGCTTCCTAGGACCCAGATCCGCTACATAATGCGCATAGATGATGTGTGGCACCTATAGCTCGATTATTTAATCATCATCATCATCATCATCATCATCATCATCATCATCATCATCATCATCATCATCATCACCACCAGCGCTTGATTTTTCTATCAATTTAGGTCCTTCATAGCCATTCTCTAGTAATATGTAAAAATTGTTTTTTTTTTTTTAATTTTGTGTTCACCGAAGCAGAGGCAATGTGCCCACCCATTTATATGATAAGTAGATAAGGCTTCGTGAAGGAACAAAGCTGCTCTTTAAAATGGGCCATATTTATTGTTTCATCAAAGCAGCTCATGCTTTAGTGAACTTGCCGAGCGCGCACTCTACAACACATTCACGCTTTCGTTGATGCTTATTTCTGACCTAATCAGCAGTGAACTCAATTTTTAGTTATGCTCAACCACAAATTTCAGCCCTGCCTCCTGACTTCAAAAAGAACGTAGTTTCACTTTCTGTAAGCAGGGGGTCCTGAGCTCGTTCTCGTTTGTGCCCCTTTTTTTGCCCCTTCATGATAGCCTACTTTTCTGATTTCTCTCACGAGCTATCACCGCTTGTCCGTAACAATAGAAGCGCAGAATTTCTCCTCCATTCAGCTTTATCAAAAGTCAATTCGTTGTTGTCGCGAGTTTTTCAATATTCCAAACCCAAGAATGAGCAACAACCATGGCCACCTCGATGACTCTCGCAACTTCAGCAGTGAGATTACCTAACTCGTCCTTTTCGCTCTTTTTGCTCGCATACCCACGTGACACGCGTGCGTTAGGCGAAACAGCCTCACTGGGAAGCAAACATAAAAGAAGCCTGTAGGAAGCAGGAGTGCAGCTGCGAGCTGCAACACTGACGGCACCGTTCCGAAGCGCCCCCTTGCCATCAACACCCAAAAGAGGGAAACGAGGGGTGCTGAGGGAGGCAGACAACCATGGGCAACGAAATACCGATAAGAGAGCCGTCAGAGCCCGCAAAAGCGGCGGCATCGCTCGCACGTCATCGTGCAGGAGTCAGGCCGCTGCATTCCTCGGCCGGCCGCCGAAACCGCGCTCGCCCCAGTGCATCAAGCAGCGGCACCCCGCAGAAGCCGTGTGCCATGCCTCGCTGCTCGCCGGCGCGAAGAGAATTCGCTTCCCTCTGACTCTTTGGCGGCACGTCTCTGATTGCGATGGCTTTGTTTCCGTCGTCGTGGCGGTTAAGCGAGGGCAGGAAGCCGAGCCAGCAGTCAGACGTTCTCGCGTCACCTCGAGAGGCTGCCTGTAGGGCTGATGGAGTGGTGCCACGAGCCGCACGCAGTATTGCTTGCAATATGTTTTGTAGAGACGATCTCATATGAAATTGTGCCGTTCCCAGCATCGTCATCATAATCGAATACATACTATGATGGAACTTCGCTTGGCCTGTTCCCGAACAGTGATACCCTTGGCGAGTGGCTACACTCTCAAAATGGTTGAATATGCGACCGTGTCATCAATCTAATCCTCAGTGTCAACGCGCTCGTGGGAGAAGGCAGCAGTAAAATCCTGGGATCAATTCGAAGCGACCCTTCCCATGTTACATCCAGCTTCATCAGCCATCGTCGTCCCAGCTTTCCCCCCGTCTTCCTCATATTGCTCTTGTCTTCGCTTTTTAGTAGCTCGCGTGCACCCGTTTCTCTCCCTGCTGATGTCACTCTGGTCACGTGCCTTCCATGGAGTGACAAGTAATCGCGCGTGATTGGTGCATATACCTTACACTGCTGTCCCAAGCTTTGACACCGCACTCTAAGACATTTTAATACAGCAAGCTGATCTAGTAGTGGCAGCAAAAGGTATAAAATATAAATGGCCCGGAACGGTATGCGAACAGAACGCCATAAACGCATCGAAACATACGTCCGTACCTCTAGCTGTAATGTATAACGACTCTGACCAGCATGAGTATTACACACCAGCGCTGTTGGCTCTGAAATTTCCAGCCTAGATCTTTCCGTGTGTGAAGCGTTGATTCTGCGGCATAGGCCGTCGTTTAAGCCAAAGATATAGCGCAGGAGAGAGGTGTAAAGATGGAGAATAATTTTTGGAGTGTTTATAGCGAAAGAGCATGAATGTGGGACACTCCGCTTGCGCAGTTGTAGCGGTACGCACATCGCCCAATGGGAGGAGAGGCACCGGCTGCACTTGACGCACGGAGCGGCGTGTTGCAGGGGACAGTGAGTCGAAGAATGAGACTGAATGGAGAAAAACGCTCGAGAAATGTGCATGCATATACGCCTGTCTCCGTCACAATATTTACCTCTGTATGTCTCCATAATCGCAATATCTGTTACCGTAATTCACCAGTAAATAGAACAGAGCTTTAGTGCGAAGTTCAAATGTGGATACGAAGTCTTCACTTGCTTGCATTTGGAGCATCTATATGCATCGCTATAACAGCCGAGCATAATCATGACACTGTTCTTTTGTATGATAGCCATGCCCATAGTCAGTCATAACCGGACCATGACTTCACCTTCGAACTATATACCATGCCATTTTACATTGAGTTTTCAACTTGATTACTACAGAGCGAAATTGCCTCCGACGCTAGCTTGAACACCGAAAAAGGGGCCTGTCCCGCATTATGCCGTAGTAGTCGCGCAGCCAGTCCATAAAAGCAGAGATTTAATCGGTAAAAAATATTGTTATGGTGCAATGAGCAAGGGGGTGTTTATTTGGAGTGATGTGGCAGCCGGACCAGGTGAAGCCTGCTAGCCCCAGAAACCAACGCTTCTTCCACTTTTTTCTTCCTTCCTCCGTGCTCTTCTTGAGACTCAAGCGGCAGCCTTGCAGTCCGCTTTGGATATTACTGCCAACTATGTTAAATCTGTCGGCCTAGAGCTTTCCACGAGCAAAACTAATTTCACGTCGGTCGCCAACCGCTGGGGTCGCCGTAAACTCGTGGCGACGCCGATCCGTCTCCAACTATCTGGAATCCCCCTCCACGAAAGTGAGACATTGAAAATTTTGGGATTATCGATTCATCAGTCGGGAACGGGAACCGCCTGGATGCAGAACTTGAGCCTAATAAGATGTATTGCTCCTAAATCCGGTGGGGCTAGCTACCACGTCGCACAGCATTTGGTGACAGCGGTTCTTCAGCCACGCCTCATTCATCAACACCAGTTTCAGCACTTGACACGAGCTCAATGGGACTGTCTACAAGCAGTAAATAGAGAGGCTATGAGAACCATCACTTGTCTCCTCTGCATCACACCGGTCGTGCCACTACGAAAGAACGCTCAGCTCAACACATTAGATGAACTAATACAGCAACGCCGTGATGCTCGTAGCCTTAAGGCGACCCTTTTGCACTCACCGCGAGCACTCCGGACCTATGCTATATCGCACTCCATATTGCCGCAGATATCGCCAGTTCTTCCTCCATGAAAGTTTGTTCAGTTGAGCGAAAACAAATTAACCTACTGACCTTCATAGACCAACGACATATTATAGGGCATCATCCCTTCGTGAAAGGATCGCAGAGCAACCTTACACCAAGCTGCCCCAAGGCTCAAGAATTGCATATGTAGATGCTAGCGTTGACGGATATGAAACGATAACTGCAATAACGATAACTGCGTCGGCCTTGTAAGCCGACGCTTAATAGCACATCCAGATATCAATTTGCAGAACCTTCTTCTTCTTTCTGTGCTGAGCTGGTTGCTGTCCAAGAGGCTCTTCGCTCTCTCTCCATCAAGACCTTACTACCTACAGCCAAAATTGTCATCCGCACCGACGCCCTACAAGCAATACGCCTGCTCCGACGCGTCAGTCACAGCCCAGAAATCTGCCAGAATATACATTGTCTGGCGGCTCATATATCGTAAATCATTCGCATTGACTGGGTCCCACGTGACCTTCTCAGGTCGCAAACCTTTGCAGATTCTGCAACCCGCCAGGAGACTCTGCCTTCATCAATGACACGCTTCCTCACTCTGAATACTGCCACTCTGCTTCTCACAAGAAAGGAGTACCTCCGGCGTCGAACACGTGCTCTTATCCCACCATGTGCAGTAACCCTCCCCAGCGGTCTCACCCGTGCTGAGGAGGTTGCACTATGGAGGATCCGGGTCAGGATTGCCCTCACGCCAGCTGTGACACGAACATGGCCTGCATATCGATATTTATATCAACGTCCTTTATTTCCTGTCTGCAAGTCTCAAGATAACGAGGCAGATATTCACCACTTGTTGTGGGTTTGCCTGGCACTGAAGCCGACGATAATTCGGCACGTGACAGCAGTGGGCCTTTCGCCAAACAACTCATCTTCATATACTGCATGAACGCACAGGCCTTATCATTGCTCTCTCTTGAACTTTATTAGAACAGCTAACCTTTGTTCTTTCATTTATTACCCCCTTTATTTCTTTACATATTCCATTATGCGCTGAGGCAATAAACAACGTTATTAAAAAAAGTTCGTAACACTTCCCCCGTCGCAGGCGAAGCCCTACAGGCGAGTCAATCGCCAGCACGAGGATGACAGGGTTTCAGACGCGCGAATTGAGCAAGCTCTGTTCGAGAAGAACGTCGGCCACCTTTGGTGAGGCGCGCAGTCCGATAGGTGAGGTCACTAATTTTCTCGATGATAACGTAGAGACTGATATAGTGCGCGAGCAGTTTCTGACTTAAGCCACGCTTCCTAAGTGGACGCCATAGCCAGACCATCTCCCCAGGTAAATAGGTGACGTGGCGATGGTGGTCGTCGTAGAGGGATTTCGAGCGCTTTTGTGAGGCGAGAATTCTCAGGCGGGCTATCTGGCAGGCTTTTTCAGCCCGGCAGAGGATCTCAGCAATCCCAGGATCGTCGTCTGTGGAGAACGGGAGGATGGTGTAGAAGGTGTGTCGAGGTAACTAGACGTAGAGGAGAAATAATGCACTGTAACTTGTTTCCTGCTGGGCGGTATTGTACGCGTATGTTATAAATGGTATCACAGAGTCCCAGTCCTTATGGTCGGCAGCAACGTACATTGAAAGCATGTTGGTGAGTGTCCGGTTGGTTCGTTCGATCAACTCATTCGTTTGCGGATGATAAGGGGTAGAATGTCGGAAATGCGGTTGGCACAAACAAAGGAGTTCGACAACATCAGCGGTGAACTAACGACCTCGGTCGCTGATCAACACTCGGGGAGGTCCATGGCGCAGTATAACAGAGTGCAGCAAGAAGCCGGAGACTTGGTGTGCAGTAGCCCATGGAAGAGCTGCCGTCTCATAGTAATTAGTGTGGTAATCAGTGCAGATGACGATCCAGCGATTGCAAGAATGAGACTTGAGAAAGCGTCCCAAAAGGTCTACCCCGACCCTCTCAAAAGGGGTTCTTGAAGGTGTCACAGGATGAAGGAGACCGGGAAGAGTGCCTGCGGGGCGTTTGTGACTCTCACACTGAGCATAGCTAGCCACATACTTCTCAGTGGTTTGACGCATCTGTGGCTAGTAAAAACGCTCTTGGATGCGATAGATTGTCCGCGCAGATCCCAGGTGTCCTAAAGTGGGGTCATCGTGCATAACGCGCAAAACAGAGGAACGTAGGCCAACGGGAACCACCAGAAGGTAGCGGAGAACAGTTGCAGATAAGTTCTTTTCGTACAAAAGACCACCCCGTATACAATGGGGGCTGGAAGCGGTAGGGTACTCTGCAGCGGTAAAGAATGATTCGAGATCCTCGTCCTTCCTCTGCTCAGTGCGGAACGTACGGGTATCGTGGAATGGAGGTAAAACCGCAGCGATGTAAGGATAAAATTTGTCGGCGTCACATTCCGTCGTGGGAAGCGGCAGACATGAGAGGCCGTCCGCGTCAGCGTGCCGCGTCCACTCTACGAAACTGTGTAGTCGAACTCTTGTAAACGGGTTGCCCACCATGCAAGACGGCGAGGTGGGTCACGGAGGTTTATCAGCCAGCACAGGGAATTGTGATCATTCACCACTTTGAAGGGTCGCCCGTGTAGATAACAGCGAAACCGCTGAAAGGCGAACACTAAAGCGAAGCCTTCCTGCTCAGTAATTGTGTAATTGCGTTCAGGTTTGCTTAAGGAATGACTGGCGTAAGCAAAAACATGTTCCTTGTCGCCGTAACGCTGAATCAGCACACCACCAATGCCAACACCACTGACGTCCGTGTGCAGCTCCATTGGAGCAGAAGGGTTGAAATGCCGGAGAATCGGACATGATGTTAGTAAACACTTCAGCTGGTGAAAAGCAGGATCATACTCTGATGTCCACTAGAAAGGAGCGTCTTTGTGGGGCAGGCACGAGAGAGGATTAGCGATGACAGCAAAACTGGGAATGGGGCGAAGAAAATGCGAGCACAATCCTTGGAAGCTTCGAAGTTCCTTCACGTTGTGAGGTGTTGGGAACGATGCAACGGCCGCGGTCTCTTGGGGGTCATGTCTGACACCTTCACGATCGACGAGGCGTCTTAGTACCAACGTCTGATGCTCACCGAAGGGACACTTCGAATTAAGTACTAGACCAGCAATTTTGAAGCCATCTAGCACGAGACGAGGCGTTCCTAGTGCTCATTGAATGTCCGGCCAAACATGACGGCATCATCGAGGAAGCACATACATATTTGTCATTTTAGCCCGTGTAGGATCGCGTCCATAAATCTATCGAAAATTGCAGGAGCACTGCAGAGCCCGGAAAACATTACATTAAATTCAAACAGGCCATCCGGTGTGATAAAAGCAGTTTTCTCCTTGTCATCAGGGTGCATAGGGATCTGCCAATATCCCGATCGCAGATCGACAGATGAAAAGTATGATGCGGAGAACAGACAATTTATGACGTCATCGATCCTGGAAAGGGGATGAACGTCTTGTTTTGTTGCAGCATTCAGACGGCGATAGTCGACGCAAACGCGTCGTGTACCATCTTTCTTCTAGACCAGAATTACAGGGGCGGCCCACGGACTGCATGACTCTTGAATATCACCCTTTTCCAGCATATCCTGAACCTGCTCATCGCGGTCATTAACGAACTGCTCATTGATGACCTGGCGTTCTGTCTTTAGAATTGGGCGTCAGTAGCCTGTGTCAATGAGATGCCGGGTACGTGTTACGGGAATGCACCGTGAGCCGCTGGACTCCGAAAAATCAAAGATGGAAGAATACTTGGCCAGTAAGGCCTCCAAAGCGTCACGCTGTTCACTGGGTAGAGAGCGGCTGATAATCCGATGCAGTTGTGAGTCAGGGGCTGGAGCGGCAGCAACTTCATTAGGTTCATCAGTAACCAAAGTCACCGACGGAGTGTCGTCTTTGCTGCATATCGCAATCATCATATTCACAGGCAAAACTGCAGGTTGCGAAAAACAATTGACGACCCACAGCTGTGAGCAGCCCTTGACCGCCGGCAGTAGGCAGTGAGGAACCAGAATGTGTTTCTTTGCACAGTTAGAATGAAGCGATGCCACAATAGCGTCGACGGTGGCAAGGCAGGAGCACAAAATTGGAACGCACATGATAGACAGGGCTGGCTCAATGGTATCCTTTGTTACGCAGAACACTTCCTCACGCACGTGTGACTCCGCTAAAAGTCCAGAAGGAAGGGAACCATCAACGCAGTGTTCTCCAGAACGGCAGTCGACCGTAGCCCCACAGAACTTCCAAAAGTCCACTCCTAAAATGATGTCATGCGTATAGGGGAGTAAGACGACGAATTTGTCTTGAACAATTGCACCACCCACAAACACTTGCGCACTGCACACAACCAGAGGCCGCAACGCCTCTCCACACACATCACAAAACGTTGAAGCCCGGTCATATTCAAACATAACTTTGCGTCCCGACGAGCGCCTAAACTGATTACTCATCACAGACACAGTCGCACCCGTATCCACACCAAAAGGTAATGCAGACACTTCATCAATTAACACTCGAATTTTGTTTTTCAGCATTATCGTTGAAGGCTGTCGGCACAGAGCACATTTCCAGCGGCGTCACCCCCATTGATTGCGCTGGTTAGTTTTCCTGATGGTGCGACATGGAGCGCCGCCGCGGTGATGGAGAACGACGCGTACGGAAAGCGGGTGGAGGAATAACACTTCGATCAGATGCAGGGGGTGGGTCCAATGCTTCTTCCTCTTCCTTCTTCCTTCCTTCGTGCTCTGCTTGAGACAAAGTCTGTAACAATATGTTTTTCATTTCAGCCAACTGTACAAAACTAGGCCAGAGGAGCGCTAAACCTGTGCAGCCCAGCTTTAGCACTATATTATAACTCTAGCAAAAGTTCCCTGCATTCTTCTTTTTTTGCTCCTTACATATGCTTGAGACACTCCTTTCTTCAGCGGTAATGCTGGCATTACCACTGAAGCATTACCACTGGCATTACCACTCGCAACATACTGCAACAGTTAGCCACTGGGGCTGACGCAATACCGACCAAGTGGGCTACGTTCCTAAGTAGATGAACGAACTGGAGAATTTTATATATACAACTGAGAAAATAGACTCCCGAGCACCGGTTCATATTTTCCGGGACTCATTTCTTTTGAATCCACTTCTGAACCCATTCCTCCGTTCTTTCCATGCTCCAAAGACACACGTGGCGCCAGAGGTGCGCGAGCTGAAGACTGCCTGTTTAGAGCTGTTCTCGACAAATTCGTCTCACATAGTAAATGATATTCGAGGGACATTTTGGCAAGCGAATAAAAAAAGCTGTAAAGAGTGTGCACACCTAACGCATTTCCATACATAGCACAAGGACACAATTGAGTCGGATTCTTTCATATCCCTGCAAACGCGCTTGCCTCGAAGGTCGGTAGCGTCAAAAGTGTCTCAAGCATAGCGGGTCTCTTGCATGCGTCAAAAAGTACACCTCTTTTCGCCCCTCTGCGGTGCTTCAGTGGTTAGGGTAGTCGACCGATGAGCCCGCGGATGATGGTTCAGTTCAATCCCTATCTCGGTGGCCATGTTTCGGTTTAGTCCGAATAGAAGGCCTAAGAGTCATGTGCGATGTCAGTGCCCGTTAGCAGACCCAACGTAACCGAAATTAATCCGGCGGCCTCCACTAAGACATCCTGAGTCATTTTGAATCATAGCATGTCTTACTATCTTACCATAGCACTCCCTGCTATTTCTGTTACACAATACAATAACATATCATCTCTATGCGCTCATGTCAGCACGATATTGATAACGCGAAATATGAGCACTGCTGTTGAAATATTTGAACCGCAGGTGATCACAGAATGGACGACGCAATGCTGAACAGCGACGACGCTTAGGTTCGACATCGATGATGCGCCTCTGCTCGGCTGCCATCGAAGATGGATAAAGGCATATTCTACTACCATATTCATAATCACGTTACATATTCTCACTTCCACCCTTTGGCGCTTGCCTACCTGGGCCGCACCCTCCCCGTCATCATTTCGCCTTGTTCTCCGCAGTTTCCACTTCCATGTTTTCGCTGCAGCCTTCTCTATCGCTTTCCTCCCTGCGATGTATTTGCTATCACCGTATTTTTAGCCTCCTCTATGTTCCATGTTAGCTCGCTTACACCCTTCTTTGTGCTCTTCTTTCGCTGTGCCGCCTACTAGGCCAACGCCGAATCTTTGCCTACGAACGGTAATCTAAGAGCTACGCTCTATATGTACGCCAGACACGAGGCAAGGAAGAAAGAAGCGTTTTGTATGTCGCTTCTCCTGTCTCGTCTTTCGCACCATTGTCTAGCTTTAATTTAGAATTCAGTTCTTGATATAGCTATAGCTGAAAACTCCCGCTCTACGGCTGCTGATAATTCGGATTTAGAGCATTGTCTCTTGTTAACCATGTTCCCTAGTTCACCGCCGTAGGAACCCGTCTTTCCCAGCAGTTGTCAAGGGGAGACAAAGAAATCCGTCTTTCCACATTCGAAGAAGAGTAGAGAAAAAAAAAGGTAAGAGAGAAGAGGGCAATTCAAAATTACCTAAACTTATTTTTTTAAAAAGAACGGCTGAGTAAGCCGAAAGCCGAAGAAAAACAATCCAACAAATATGGTTAAAATTTTCTTGAATACCGATGAGAACAACCCCATAAGTTGATTTCTGATCTCTGCCCGACGGTGCACGAATAAGTTACTTTGAAAATACATTCGATGAACATGTTTTGCACTAAACAAATAACATAAAACAGGAACTAGTGACCCATGCTAGACGTCTTCTTTGATACATGAACGTCATGAACGTCATGAACGGAACACGGCGTCAAGGTATATGCTTCGAAGAGCTTAGGCCCTGCATCTGTTGTGCAGAGAGAACGCGAGCTGTCTGCTTAGGAATGCAATGCATTACTAAGAGCAGCTCAAAGGTTTCGAGAATTTCCGAGTATATCAGGCCTTATGGAAAGGCTCTTTCACTTGGGGCTCAAGGAAGTTTAATAGCACCAAGAAGGTGGCAGTAAATGTCACTCAAAAATAGTATTGCAGAGAGCATTCGCATGCTCTATATGCTATAGTGCCATGCGTGGTCGTAAACAACTGAATTCGGGCCGTGTCGTATAAATTTTCCCGACCGACTTCGCTCTCTGAATTGATGCGATGCCGGCGCTTGCGTTTATTTACGTGTTCTCAAAAGGAGTCATCTGAATGTACCCGCTCTTCTGTACTCAACCGCCCTCGCGTGTCTTTCCGAGAGTCGTAGAACATGAGTGTCGATGTTTGAGAAGGTAGAGAGAGAAGTGTTTCTTCTAAAATCGTATTGTTTCTACATATACGAGGTGGTGCCTAAATTCCTAGCTCACGAAGGAACTAAGGTGCATGCATGAAGCTATACCATAAATCAAAGTAATGACCTGGAGCGGTTTTCTTTTTTCACCTGGGGCCTATGGGGAGCAATGAGAACAACGAAAGTCAGTCTAGAAATGAGACTGATCTCTCCTCGCTAACTGAAACCTTTATTGTGGCGTTCTCTTCATTATTTCTTCTCATTTTCTCAGTTCGTGCATAGCCAGATTTGTGAAACAGTATAGTCGGCTAACTGTGTTGGCCCTGATTAGTTCGTTTCACTTTATTTATAGTTCCGGAAATGCTCCTTAATGCAGACAAGAACAAGTCAGTTTTGATTTTTGTTATGCGGTTTATTTCATTTTTCCCTAAAGATGGAATTTAATTCAGCTAAACTGTGATATGCTTTGATATTGAAGCTCTAAAGGGGAAGAACGTAGAAGTCAAGATATTCATATTTTAATAAATGGACATTTAGCTTGGTATGAAACTGACGATATTATTTAGGATCTCTTGCTATTTTTTTCCATAAATTCAACGCTGTTTCCTTTATATATTGATAAGCACAAAGCCAAAAATCTGATACTACTGCTACTGACAATGTATAGCGTTTGAGCCGTCTACAGTGCATGGGGCAAAGCTCGTATTTTTCTATATTCATCAAAGGTACTCCAAGAGGCCGTGTCGGAAGCATTAGTCATGTCAAAGTAGGTTCTGTTTACCTGACCGCGATTAAGCACGTGCTGCCCAGTATAATAGAGAAGGTGGCATAAATTCGTTTCCACAGATCGTACTTTGAAACATCGTGCGGCGGAGTTAAGATATCACTGCTTGAAGCATGAGCTCATGCTTCCGTACATTATCACTTAAGAAAGTTTCACAAAAGAACGAATCAGTGGCACAGGTCAAAGGTTATTCACATCGCAATAATCGCGAGAGGCTGATATAGCAACACTACTGAGAGCATTCGAAGAAAATAAAAAAACAGCAGTGCGCGATGATAGGTTGAGAAAACGCCTTATACCATGGCCAAAACTGCTGACGCCATTTTTATTCATCATCATCAGCCTGACTATAAACTCGGCAGGGTATAGGTCTCTCCGAAATTTCTCCATTTACCCCGGTTCTGTGCTAGCTGCATCCAATTGACTCCTGCGAAGTTTTTAACGTCATCCACCCATCTAACTTTCTGCCGTCTCCTGCTACGCTTTCCTTCCCTTGGAATCCAGTTTGTTACCCTAAGCATCGGTTATCCTCTCTTCGTACTACATGTCCTGCCCATGCTCATTTCTTCTTCTTGATTTCCACTAGAATGTCAGTAACTTCAGTTATTTCTCTGACCCACTCTGCACGCTTCCTGTATCTTAATGTTACCCCTACCATTTTTCGTTCCATAGCCCTCGGCGTTGTCCTCAACTTAAGTAGAACCCTCTTGGTTACCCTCCACGTTTCAGCAACGTTGGTGAGTACAGACAAGATGCAACTATTGTATACTTTCCTCTTGAGCGATACCGGTAAGCTGCTAGTCATGATCTGCGTGTGCTTGCCAAATGAGCTCCATCCCAATCTTATTCTTCTTGTTCTTCTTGTTATTTCCTTTTCATGGTCCGGATCTGCGATTACTCCCTCTCCTAGGTAGACATATTTGCCTACTACTTCCAGTGCTTCGCTACCTAACGTAAGCTGCTGTTCCTTCCCGAGGCTGTTGAACATTACCTTAGTCTTCTGCATATTGATTTTAAAATCCTACTTTTCGTGTCTAGGTCATTAATCATTATTAGCAGTTCATCTCCCGAGTTACTTAGCCCGGTAATGTTATCAGCAAATCGCAGATTATTGAGGTATTCTCCGTCTACCCTTATCTCTAACTGCTCCCATTCCAAGTCTCCGAATACTTCCTCTAAGCAATATTAATATAAACAGCGCGAACACGAAAACAAGGGACAAGAAACAAGAAAGCCACAGTACATGCGCTGACTCACAACTAAGCGTTAAGCCGTTTACTCCAAGGCCCAGAAAAACAAACATGAAGAAAACAAAACAGTCACGTGAAAAAACCCCTGGGTTCACCTGCTGCAAAAATTACTTTAAAAAATCAATTAAAAAAAGACACCTCTTTGCTTGAAAGAGCCAGAGACGTCTTGCTGATACACTTATTGTCCGTTGAAATAAAATACGCTTCCACTATCTCTCTCGTTATCTTCTCTTTGTGGCGATATAAAATCTTAACACTGTCAAACTTAGGAGTGCACTTCTTCTCCTTCTTCATTATTTCACATGACTGGCAATGGGATACCAGAAACGTTTTGTCCTTTCCAATTTCCAAGTTGTTACAGTGTTCCTGTAGTCTCTTATTTATACACCGTCCGGTTTGTCCTATATAACTGGCTCCACAAGAGAGTGGAAGCCTATACACAACACGGTGTATAAATAAGAGACTACAGGAACACTGTAACAACTTGGAAATTGGAAAGGACAAAACGTTTCTGGTATCCCATTGCCAGTCATGTGAAATAATGAAGAAGGAGAAGAAGAAGTGCACTCCTAAGTTTGACAGTGTTAAGATTTTATATCGCCACAAAGAGAAGATAACGAGAGAGATAGTGGAAGCGTATTTTATTTCAACGGACAATAAGTGTATCAGCAAGACGTCTCTGCCTCTTTCAAGCAAAGAGGTGTCTTTTTTAAGTGATTTTTTAAAGTAATTTTTGCAGCAGGTGAACCCAGGGGTTTTTTCACGTGACTGTTCTGTTTTCTTCATGTTTGTTTTTCTGGGCCTTGGAGTAAACGGCTTAGGCTTAGTTGTGAGTCAGCGCATGTACTGTGGCTTTCTTGTTTCTTGTCCCTTGTTTTCGTGTTCGCGCTGTTTATATTAATAATGAATAAGTACCAACTCGCCCAACAAAGTATCTTGGTACTTCCTCTAAGCAAGCTGTGAATAGTACTGGGGAGATCCTGTCTCCTTGCCCAACACCTTTCTTTTGGGGAATTTTGTTACTTTCTTTATGCAGAACTATGCCTGCATCACCACCGAGGTTTCCACTGCGTCAAACACTTTTTCGTAATCAAAATATGTTATGTAAAAGGGCTGGTTATATTCCGAAAATTTTTATATCACCTGGTTGATAGTATGGATATGATCGATATAAAGTACCGTTTCCGAATTCCTGCTTGATTCTTTGCTTGATTGCTGTCTAAGGCTGTCCTGATTTTATTAGCGATTGCCTTAGTAAATACCTTATACGTAACAGACAGTAAACTGATTGGTCTGTAATTTTTAAGGTCTTTAGCGTCCCCTTTTTTTATGAATGAGGATAATGTTTGCATTTTTCCATGGTCCCGGTACCGTCGATGACACCAGGCACTGCGTATACAGGATGGCCAATTTTTATAGCAAGATATTCCCCCTGTCCTTCAACAAATCTGTAGTTATCTGATGCTCTCCAGCTGATTTCCCCCTTTTCCTAGTTTCTAAGGCTTTCTTGACCTCGTCCTTCGTCACTGGTGGAACGTCTGATTTTTTTTCCCTACCGCCAATCTCATTACTGTCGTGACTAGTTTGGCTACTGTAGAGATCTGTATAGGACTCTTTTTTTTTTGCGGCTACTTTGACTATCTTGTCCATATTCGTGATGACGTTGCCAGCCTTGTTCCTTAGCGCATACATCTAGTTTTTGCATATGCCCAATTTCTTCCTTATCGCTTTAAGGCTTCCCCTGTTCTTTACGGTATGCTAAATTTTCTCCATGTTATACTTCCTTATATCGACCCCGTTGCGCTTATTGATTAGCTTTGATATATCGGCCAATTCTATCTGCTCTGTTGGATTGGAAGCTTTCATACTCTGGCATTTCTTGATCAAATGTTTCATCTCCTTAGACAACTTACCGGTATCCTTTCTAACTATCCTACCGCCAACTTCTACAGCGCACTCAGTAATGATATCTCTGAAATTATTGTTGATTGCTTCTAGGGTAATGTCGCCATCCTCAGTTAGAGCTTAATATCTATTCTGTAGCGAGATTCTGAACTCTTGTGCCCTCCCCCTCACCGTTAATTAATTGATGGGTTTCTTTCTTACTAATCGGTTGCGTTCCTTCTTCAGATTTAGGCTAATTCGGGACCTCACCATCCTGTGGTCACTGCATCGCACTTTGCCGATTGCCTCTTCATCTTGCATAATGGCGGGGGTTGAACACAGCATGAAGTGAATTTCATTTTTAGTCTCCCCGTTAGGACGTTTCCATGTTCATTTCCGGTTCTTCCGTTTGCTGAAGAAGGTATTCATGATTCTTAAGTTATTGCGCTCTGCAAACTCAACTTGTAATTCCCCCCTGCTATCTCAACAACAAAATTCCATAGTCACCTACTGCCTGGTCTCCTGCCTGCTTCTCTCCTATACCTTGGTATTGAAGTCGCCCATTAGTACAGTATACTGCGTCTTTATATTTCGCATTGCCATCTTCGTAGAAGCTTTCAACCGCCTGGTCATGATAACTACATCTAGGTGCATAAGCTTGTACAGCATTCAGTTTATGCCCCCTATTAGGCCTAATTGCGATGCCTGCCACCATCTCATTAATAATGTAGAATTTATCTATATTACCCGCTATATACTTATCGACAAAGAAACCTACTCCTAGTTCTCGCCTCTCCGGTAAACCTCGATAACACAGTACATGCCCATCCTTCAGTACAGTATATGCCGCATTCGGCCTCCTAACCTCACTAAGCCCTATGACATCCCATTTCATGCCCTCTAGTTCCTCTAACAAAACTGTTAAACTAGCTTCACTAGCTAGGGTTCTAGCAATAACCGTTGCCAGGGTCAGTTTTCAATGGCGGCCTGTCCAGCGGAGCCAGGAATTATTAGCACCCCGTGCTGCGTCACAGGCCTGACCGCCGCCGTGGTCAGTTGTTCCGCAGATGCTGGTGATTGAGGGACGGGGTTTTATGGAACTAATCATGAGAGGTTGCGGCCAATTACTGCACCAGGGTGGTCAACTCCTGTTCTGGTGAGGGAGTGCGTTGCCGGAGGTGTTCACCAGCATCAGGTCGCCCCCCAAACCTGTTTATGCAATTCCATCGACACGCTGATTTTTTTTTTTTTATCCGGTGGAGAATTGCGCGGCACCGGGATTTAAACTCCGGTCCTCTTGAATGCGAGGCGGATTTTCTACCGCTACGCCACCGCTGCAGTTTGTATTATGAAGCTGGAAATTTCATCGACTACTGCTGAAAGTTTTGGTTTAACGTTCTGAATCGCCAGTGGAATAGCATGCACGGCGACGTTTTTATAAGCTAAGCAGTCAGCGCCGTCTTCAAGAAAGATTACAGCAAGTCAAAAACCCCCGCCTTTACAGGCAACAGAGGCGCGGGATTTCCTTTTCGGTTAGCCACCGTACCTCTATGAGGTTTGAGCAAACAGTTAAAAGTTAGGCCGGTTAACCCGCGAAGTACGTGTGTCGGTGTGTGATTGAGGAATGCGTTCAAGAAAGTCACTTGAAGTTTGCAAACAACTCTATATTTGTAGCTAGTAGTCCCATTTACACTGCACAATAGTAGAACAAAAAAAAAAGAAAAACGCCACAACACGACAGTGATAAAAGACGACTCGGTAAATGACAAGAGGAAAAGTCGACTATGAACAATACACAGCGATAAAAGAAGATGATAAAGAAAATGAAGCGTAAATTACTAAGCCTGATCAAGATGTAAACAAAGTCAAAAACCATATTTAATTACCCGACACTTTGTGGCAAAAAGGAATTCTACCGGCTTTCTTGTAAAATGAGGCGTCGTAGTCGCAGAGTTGATCGCTAGCGGCGGCCTTACAAAATAAGGAGAAACGATGAGTCAATCGCGGACTCAGTGAAAAAAAAAAAAAAGAACAAATGCATTTTGCAGAGCGAGGGGCCGCGAGGGAGGCCCGGGAGACTGAATCTTCCTAGAGCGCACTGCCGCGGGCGTGATGCGGTCTGCTTTTTTTTACTCTAGGCTGGTTGCGCTGCGGTCCATCGTCAAGGACGCGCGCTGCTCGTCGCTGCCTCGGAGACTCATGTTGAAGCATGCTTGGAGGAGCGGGAATATCCCGTAAGTTCCGCTGTGTATGTGAGGCAGGAGAGCCCGTAATTTCCGTTCTGTATGTGAGACAGCTTGTGATACAGCAGTTGTGTTATCGTGGAACAAGAAACACCCTTTTTCCACTTTGAAGGTCTCATTTTCCCAACAACAGCGTGCCAGACAGCCTTTATTGTCATCGTATTCTAAGCTAACATTTATATGAAACTCCGGCGGGCTAGGCATTAATGCTTTACCCAGAACCTACTCGAGTGGCGCGAAATTCGGGCGAAGTTTAGGAAAAGAAACACTCTTGATTCTTTGTAAATTTTAGAGGCATATTCTACCCATCTAGAGCCTGAGGCGTAGGAAAGACGAATAAACATGTGCGACTACTATTTAGGGCAAATATAAATGACAAACAGTTATAGCACAAACTTTGGTCAGTACAAGAAACCTTTCACAGAGTTTAGGCAGAGAAACCTTGTGTTCAGCAATGAACGGTGCTATTCTCTAAACTAGAGCGCGTGTGGCTCCCGAAAAGCGGTCTCTGAGCCACTCGCAAAGCCTATACATGAACTAGAGGACTATGAGCTGACCTAACTGCTTACCTAAATTTCAAATTAGACAGTGAAGACGCTTTCGGAAGAGCAATTTTATTCCTGCAAGCTTGTCAGTTTCAACTTCAATGCAGGTGGGGGTAGGGGGGGCTAGGTTCGTTGAGCCCCTGTGACGGAGTTTAGGCGCTGAGATCTTGAAAACTAATCCTAACGCATCTTAGCATCGAATACTCGTGTTGTGCCGCAGAGCGTATTTGCACCTGTCGCTTTTTTCCGGAAATTCAGACCACTATACGAAGTCCCCCTTTCAAGTCTTCCTCACTGTTTTTTGTTATATGTACATATATCGGTTAAAATGTTCGCACACTTCAGAATTATCTACAAAAAGGCCGAAACACATGTCTTCCAATGTAAAAGCTAAAACAAAACAAAATAAGACTGATTGGACGAGACGGACCCTACTGCCAGCGAAGTTTATGTGAAGATTGGGCAGGACGAGTAATCTTCGGGCTGAATGGAATCTTAATCTTGCCACACATTTCGTAATCTTTTTTCCAGCGACAAGGCGAGCACGTGTCGTATGAGCCGGCACATTCGGCAGAAAAGGCCAACTTCGTTGCAGAAAACATGAGTACTACGCCAAATTTAGTAATATTTCCTTTTTTTTTTTCAGCCCTCGTCTGCTGCCATTACGATCAATCCAAGTTCCCAGCAGACCTCTTTACCTCTTTCGCTCCATCATGGCCCCCCACAAGACCGCGATCATTACAGCGCGCCCCATCTCACGTCTACATTTTGGTTGTCCATTTTATAGCCCCAGCTCTCCCCAGGATATTCGTGTTTCCCTTGCAGTGTCCATGTCCGCAGTCCATACCTGTCTGCTGTTCCTTCTCTTGTTCCGTTGGCCGAGTACTTATTCTTCGACAACATTCGCTCTTCTATGTTTTTTTTCTTATTATTTCAAAAACAAGATTACTGTTCAGGGTATGGCTCTGGGGAAATATATGTAATCGCCTGCGTAGCCACCCACGCCAGACGCCAGTAGTGAGGCAGCGCAGTTCGGTAATATTCCTTCCACATGCCATACATCGTGCTTTTTTTCTGGCTTCATTCTTGGCGCGCTAAGCGTGGTGCCGTGATTTCTGCACCAGCTCATCGATAGGGCGAGCGTAGAATTCATCCTTTCAAGGGCAGTGACTAATGGACTCGAAATTCAATTTCAACATCCGAAAACTCCGCTGTTGCAATAGGCTGACAAAGTCCGGGTTCCTCCTCTGTCGTGTTCGTCTTCTAAGATTGCTTCACTCTTCCTAGCGCCAACACTGGCGGTGACAAATTGAAGGACTGGTTGTGAAAAAAAAAAAGTAAGTTCGCAACTGTTCAAGCCGTTGGCATTCTTTGAGATGAAAGCGAAGGCGGAAAAAGGAATAACCTATCGAGCGCCAAGCGTTTAGGGCTTCAAAGTTTCAGCGACGGAGACGTTTGTCTTTGCACTTGGTGGAAGTAATGGTAATCCAAAGGCTTCAGTACCCTCTGCTTAATGCGCGGGCACTTGCCTTCCTCCACACAAATTCTGAGCCCGAGCGAAGAGTATGTGCTGACGGACTCGGATGCGTCAATTGTTTGAACTGGAAAAAAACAAAGCATCATATTTTGTTAGAATTCATCAAATTATGCACTAGATATCTGTAAAGTAACCAGTTCTTTGTGGATTTTGCTTTATGAAAGCAAACCCAAACTTTTATAGAAGGATATTACTTTATAAAAAGAAATAAAGTTGCTAACTATGAGCCATCGTACACGCCGTGTGTATTACCCCGCATAAAAGTAGACGAAGTCTGCTTTCAAAATTACATCATGTCAAACAAACCTTAAGCATCGAAATTCTTGAATTTATAATTTGATCTGAAGCTTGTCTTTTTCTTTAGGCAACCAGAAACGCATGAACACCGGACTGCTTTTCCGTCATAGAGAAATTGTGTGCTGCGGTTACTAAGCTTGAGTTCTATCCGAAAGAGTGTTTTTGCTTCTAAGCAAATTATGATCACGTCACTGGCTGGACTGTCAGCCATTCATCCAACACGCATAAAAAAAAAAAGGGACAAACGTAGTTTTTTAGAAAAATATGCAAAACCTGCATATTGAGCAGAGTTTCTCATCTGTGCAGCAAATGAATGCGCATGCCTCCTCGGCCGGTATTTTTTGGCGCATTGGGGCGATGTTTCCCAATCCCTCGCAGCTCTTTTAACGAAAGTCTTCACCAGCGCGAAAAGCTGTCATATAAAAATGCACTTTCACTCCTTTCTTTAAATCTCCTCCAGGACTCCGATCTGGACTACGTGAGGAGACAGCAGGAGGTGACTACTGAGTAGGGTGAGTGATTTTGTGTATGGCGACGTAGGTCCAACAGGTATGATGTGTGTGCCTAGCTTGAGGATGATTAAGTGTCGCTACAGTGAAGATGGCAATTGCCGGTAGAATCTGCAAGACTAATTCTGCCTGTAGCTTGCAACAATCTCAGCTCCACTCAACAGCTTCACAGCATCTGTTGGTAGTCTGTACTAACAAATAAAACAATTACTAGGGTTTAAATAGCAAGTTTCATGAACCCTATAGGCTGGTCTATAGACAACATAAATTTAAGAATATAATTAACCCGTATACTTGGATGTGTGAACAAAATATCTGAATTTTTACCTCTTCGGTTAAAAAAAAATAATATTTATTTTGCCCTTTTCTACTCTAAAAATAACTTAAAGATTGATGTTCAGAGCACCAATGAGCAACACAATTACGTTAAGCTCATTACTTTACAAAAGAAAGTTTTGCGATGCTTTCAATCTTTTCACGGAAGCGTACAGGACTTAAGAACACCTCCTCTGTTCAAAACACATAATGATAAGGGCGCAAAAAATATATTATTTACAAATATTGCAAACAATGCGCCCGAAGGAATTTCAAGACAATGGGAGCACCGAAAATGCCTAATATCTTTGAACAAACCGAAAACTCCAAACGCCAAAAATAAGGACCAATTATGGCAAGCAAACAAATACCTGCCACCCTCACCTAATTTTTAGGAATGTTAGTCTTTGAATGTGCAGGACGTGTGTTTAAACGCAATATTGTTGAAATATTGTTGGCTTCTGGTATAAAATACATACAGAAATGAACTTCATTCATTTTGTAAAATAATGATTGTGTTACATATAAACTTTTTACAATCTACAAACACAATGCAGCTAATTTTGTTTGTGCTATTACACAAGTTACTATATATATTGATGGAAATTAGGCTAATACCATGTAATGTATGGTCTGTTGCTGTGTGCTATTGTACGTGTACAATGTTTTTGTATTTTAGAACAGTGTCAGGTTATTTATCTTGTCTTCTAAAGAAAACTACTGTTATTTTGCATCTTTGTAGCAGCATTAGTTCCGAACGGCATAGAGATAGGAGCCCTATCAGGCATGCTTTCAGCTTCTGCTCCCGAGTCAGGCATTATATTTGTCTGCTGGCGAAAGTGAAATAAATAAACAAATAGTAATTAATAACTAATTGTATAAATAGTGAATTATGGCCTCCGTACTAGCTGTTAGCCACATGTATTCTGAGCTTGACAACCGTATCCAGTAGAGTTCAGTCATTGCCATAATTCATGAGCACCTATATTGCACCACTAACAGCTTGTGTGGAATTAGTTGGAGTAATTGGGACACTAGGGTGAAAATAAAAATCGATAGAGATTCATGTACAACGTTGCTGTTCGCGTTTTCATCGTTGCACAGAGTGCGGAAAAAAATGCAGCTGCTCAGCTTTCACAAGTCCTTCTCACAGGCAGGGATTTAAGGACTGCGTAAATTTTGTTTCAACAACTTCTCTGGCGGCATATTATTATAATGTAAACTCCAGTCATGACGGCTTCAATATTCCAATACGTCTCCAATACGAGACTCCAATACGTCGACAGTTCTGTTCCTGCTTATGAGAACGTTGTCGTCTTCTGATATTTCTAATAGGGAAACAGTGAAATAAATGCTCCTACCATAAGCTCACTTTAAGCATCGGACTGCTCGGTAATCTTTACTGTAAGGGGTGCAGTGCGTTGTATACCGCGATTACAGACTAGAGAGCGCCGCCTCCTACTGAACACACTTGCAACAGATGGAGTCAGTACCTGCGTGAAAGCACACGTGATGATGCTTGGTGCTGCGACACAAAGGAGAAAAAGGGCATGGACGACCATTTTCGTTGTCATCATGCCAGATCTTTATGTTTGCTCTTGCACGGTGGCGAACGAAAAAAAAAACAATAAATTACTATCGCGCTCTTCATTTGTGATCCTTTATGCGTTGAACATTCGTTCCATACTTGCATCAACAAGGCTCTGTAGACATACAAGGCTGCGGAATGAGTCGAAGGTTATAGGGTAGTCTTCTGGGTATAAAACGGTACTGTTGGTTTGTACTCAGCGAGCAGGAAGGCTTACAATGGCATCCGCTTTATGCGACTGCAAACGAAGGTAGGCGGCGAAACCACCTGGGCGAGTCGTTAAGGCTGAAATGAAGCGATAACGTGCCTGCCCGCCAAGCAGCCATGGATTAGAATATGCTGACCGAGATGTTCCGTTTAAAAAACTGAGAATGTTGTATGAAGTTAACAAGTGAATCCGCGAAAGCAGCAAAGCAAGTCATATTTGCTGCTCGGCTAGAAGAAAAGAAGCAAAGAAATGGTGTATTGTTTTGATGGCACGCATACAACGCATCGCTCGAGGGCGGTGTAGTTCCATCTCGTGTGGATAGCGCTTGAAACGCCCCAGCTCACTCAGCAACAGAACATAGCCCCTCCGGAAATTCCGCGGATGTTGCTTTGAAATGTTTTGCCGTTGCAGATATATCTACGTCATCTTTATATTGAGAATATACTCCTACTCCAAAAAGTGCAGCATGAGTATAACATGCGGTGAGAATGCCGATAACTGCGCTGTTTTTCGGCCGCGCACAAGGGCCGTGTCTCCTGCCTCGCCCGCTAGTTCTTGTAGGCTTTCGAAATGCGCTTATTGTGAAAACGGGCCTTAAAAGAACAGATTTCTGAGGAGTTAGTAGTTCAAAAACTATTAATTTTTTGTTAGGGCAGAACTGAATTCGAAGTCATGACCAGTCACGCTGGAAGTATCCCTCTTGAGGGGGGAGGGAGAGAGGGATAGCTGGAAGAAGTTTTGTTTTTTTCCTGGTACATACTTTAAGAGTGCTATCTCACTCTATGCTATTTCTGGAATTTTTCCGCATGACAAAACCAGCAAACAGACTGTGTTAAATGTGGTACCTGAGCCAACCTGCCTTTAATGTTAAAATTGCAGCTCTACGAAAACGAAAATGACGCCTAGCGTCTATAATTCTTGCCTGTTTTCTTCTTTCGTCGGTGTCATCAACGTGAAGTCGCCTACTATAGGGACGTGGTAGCGGGATATTGTGCAGCGTCTTCCTCTAGCTGCTCCAAAAGTGGGACCAACGCACGGCCGCCCGGAAAAGAAAATAAAGGCGATGGCCTGCGGTGGCACGTAAAGCCACGACAGACTGTTCAATTTTGGCCTAGATCTCATCTATGTCAGCTGTCTCGTGCTTCGCTC